>NC_090268.1:162671239-162975405 GCF_040414725.1 Anabrus simplex
ACAGGTAGAGCCTCCGATAAATCGAAAGGTCCGTGTCTCCTTTCGGGCCAGTGTGCAAATCCACGAAGAATTCAGGTCGTCATACAAGGAAGATTTCAGGTCGTCGTACAACCCACGGAGATACCCCACTTGGTTGTCCGACAACGCAAGGAACCGAAGGTACGTCAAACAATACATAACTGCTATCCAAGCGTATCCCAACCGGCCGCGTTGCTCGAGAACAAGCAGCGTACAGGAAACGGTTGGCATTGTTGAACACGCAAGGATAGCTTGGATGAAGTGGCATCTGTCGCAAATTTGCAGCATACGAAAGAAGCATTTGCTGGCGCGTCAGATGTAAAGGCGGCACACCCGACTCAGCGAGCAGGCTGGCAATGGGGCTTGTACGGAAAGCTCCCGTCGCCAACCTAACCCCGCTGTGGTGGATGCTGTTCAGCTTCCCAAGCACGCTTGGCCTTGCTGAGCCATATGCTGCACTGCCGTAGTCTAACCTGGATAAAATGTGTGCCCTGTAAAATCGGAGGAGCACCACGCGGTCAGCTCCCCAATTAGTTCTGCTAAGGAACTTCAAGAGATTAAGCCTCTTGGTGCATTGCACTTTGAGCTCCCGCACGTGTGGCTCCCACGATAATTTACTGTCGAAAAGGAGCCCAAGAAATTGGTAAGTGTCAACAACTGGAAGAACGACATTTCCCAAATAAAGCTCAGGATGTGGGTGAAGAGTACAGTGACGACAAAAGTGGACAACGGAGGTCTTTGCGGCAGAAAACCGAAAGCCATGTTCTAAGGTCCACTTCTCCACCCTCCTAATTTCCTCGCCGATGCTCCGCCTGATATCGTCATTAAATCGCCCAATAAGGGGAAGGGAGTTGGAAGCTGATCTATAAGTTCAGCGACATCATTTATGGTCAGATGCTAGCCTGGTGGAAAATAAACATTACATACTGTTGCCATGACAGGCAGCGGAACGCGAACAGCTACAGCCTCAAGCGGGGTTCTTAATGGAAACTCTTCGCTGTAGGTATCAGAACGTACAAAAATGCAAACGCCACCGGAAGCCCGGTGAGCATAGTATCGTTCTATCGAGTATAGTCCGAAATTTGTTGATGCTTGTTGTTTAAAGGGGCCTAACATCGAGGTCATCGGCCCCTAATGGTACGAAATGAAATATCAAAAATTCCAATTTCATCCACTGACCAGAATAAAATAAAAAATGTCATGAAGAATGAATGGATGGACATGAAACCAACAAAAGAAAAAAAACTAAAACAGCGGATCAAACTCTAAAAAGGATCGGAAATAATAGTATTATGGACCAAAGGACCACTCATAAAGCACAATGATGCTTGAAGTCGAAAGGGGTCCAATATCAAGGTCTAAGGCCCCTCAGAATGGTACATGTCGTTAGTAAAGTAGAACCATGGTATTTGTCATGTTGGGGTACTAACCAAAAGTAGCGAAGACTCACGGTGTTCCACACAAGATGGTACTACTCACAAGTATTGTACTTCGTACAGGGAACGCAGACCTATGGTGTTTCTCACACAATGGCGCGAGGCATAGCCAACGCAAACCAATGAGTTTCCTCACCTAGGTGTACTAGTCACGGCTGCCTGTCCCACGGGCCCCGTGGTGTTCCTCACATAGTGGATAATAATCACAGGCAACGCAAACCCACGGTGTCGCGCATATAGTGGTACAACTCACAGGCTACGCCCAGACCCGCGGTGTTGCTCACATGGGTACAACGCACGGGTACTGGAAACTCACAGGGGAACCAACTCTCTGGTGCTACTAATCACAAACCCATTTCGTACCGAATATAGTGGTACAACTCGCAAGTACAGGCAACCCATGGTGTTCCCCGCGTGATGGCACGAATCAAAAGCACTTTCATGGTTCTAATTTAATCATCCCTTTGTCGCCCCTTTTAGTCGCCTCTCACGTAAGGCAGGGGATACCGTGTGTGGATTATTCGTTTGCGTCCCCCACCCACAGGGAGTAGTGTGTTTGGTACGCGAGAGGTATTTTATTTCCCTCAAGTCCGCCGGCAAGCCGGTTAGGACCCCCCTAACCGCCACCTGGGACGCGCCACGTGGGAGTATCACCTCGTGAATTGAAAGAATCAGATAGTGGGAAAAGGATTTCAACATTGCCAAAAGATCTGTTCCCAATGCTGCTGAAAAGAGTGCTACAGGAATTAGCCCCAGACTTATACGACTATTTAAAGTCTGGTTTCACGAAGTCGGGAATATTTCCACTACGTAAAGAGGAAATTATTAGTCGATTACCTAATCAAGATAGATCTGCAAACTTGAATTTGATTGGAGAAGCATTCCTGGCACAGCTTGGGGAAAAGAGGAATGAATTTGTTAGCAGTACTCCTCGCAATTAGGAAGTAGTTTTAGTCTAAGAGACGCAAGAATAAGAGAGAAAAGCGATGAGCAAGGAACTGGAAATTGTCAACAAGTGTGTTTGTATATAATGTATGAATATTAACTATACGGTATAGTGGAAAGTAGTTAGCGAATAAGTATTATAAGAGAGATGGACAGAGGCTAGGAAGAGTAAGAGGGGAAGATTGGGGATGGAAGGGGGGAGGGGTATAAGAGACAGATGGGTGGGATGGTCCAGTCCCATCCCTAGGTGAAAGAGGAAACATGTCCGCTCACAGAATAACAAGTGAATCAAGATGGTGGCAGTAAGACGACACGATTATAGGCGGAGCAGTAGATAAATGCGTGACGGATCGTATGATGGACCGGAAACCGCCTCTACGATTCGCCACGTAAGATGAGGAGAGAAGTACGAGTTATAGGTGGGGGTAATATCTAACCCGGGAGGAGTGGCTGAAGCGGCCAGGGTGGGAAGGCTCTCTCCTCACAGGGAATGCCGCATGCAGCCGAGGGTTTTTTTTTTTTTAAATGTTTAGTTAGCTGTAGAGAGTAGATAGGGGATGCCCTTACATGCGGAGGAGTTCCTCGCATACCAGAGGCATCTCAATAGTTTTAGACAAGTTGGTGCAGTGTTAGGCTGGATTCCGCCGACATTGACACCACCAAACAAGTAGAGTAGATAGTAATTGTATTGTTTGGTTTATATTATTTTGTGCGGTTTTTTTTTGGGTTCTTAGTTAATAGTTTTAGTGTAGATAGTTAGAGCTTTATATTATATATAATAGGATGTTAGTTTATATTGTTTTGTTTTGTTTGGTTTATATTGTTTTGTTTGGTTTTTTGGGTTCATGTGTATTTTATGCTCTTTATTGTCTGTAACCGATGGTGCAAACTAGGGTGGCAATAAAGAGTTATCTATCTATCTATCTATCCTCGCATCAAGAGAAGGAAAAAATAGCAAGTGCCCCCTGGAAAGAGTATTTGTGAAAGTGACCTTCAGACACAAGAACCTTCAACTCCTAAGCTAGCTTGCCCACCCAAAAAAGACAAAAGGAAAGAAAAGGGAAAGGGAGAAACATCATCCTCTGAAAATGATGATAGTTTCAGCCTGCAGTCTTCTGGACAAAGTGATTGGGACAAAACGTCGCTGCTTCCAGCAAAGAAAATGTTAAAGATAAACCTCCAATGAATAAATTGGGAGAAGGAGATTTTGTTCTTGTTCTATGGAATGGGAAAGAGTTTCGAGGTCTAGTACTGAGTACTCACAGTGATGTTTTCATTGTTGATTGTATGGAGTCTACCAAAAAAGCCTGGAGATGGCCGAAAGAGAAGGACACACTTCTTTACAAATGGCGTGATATTAAATTGAAAATTAATCCTCCCAAGTTAATTAAAACAGGTTCATTTTCACTCCAGCTGTAAGACTTTGCAACCTGTGTAGTATTAAAATAAAAATTAATCTCTTGGTTGATTGAAATGAGTTAGTGACATTAGGACAGGCAAACGACAGCACAGAGGTATTATGATTTTTTTATAAAAATATCTTGTTCAAATCTTATATAAGTTGTCTAGTGTTTATCATCTGGTGGTTATTAAAATGTTTGCTGTATGTTTTTCAGTGTATGCGAATGGTGTTATTGAAGAACCTAAGTCCTACTTGGACCTAGTGCAACTTACAATGGTTTTATAACGGAAATACATGGCATGCGTTCAAGTAGCCCGAACATGAGTGTTATTTGGACCCAATTTTCAAAAAGCTCCCCTCTACCTGGTGTTCAATACATACCATTAAAACTACTCTCGAGCTTTGAGATAACACCTACAGTTACATAAAAAAAGCTTGGGGCCAATTTACAATTTTTATTTGCCTAATAAAGCAAAAAAGTGGAAAAGAACTTGAAAATTGGGTCCAAGTAACCCGTGTTGACGGTATATTCACAATTTACGCTAGACGTTAAAATAACACTTTAAAATGCGCAACATAAAATAAGATGAAGTCAATAGGATAAAAGCGCAATTGACACAAGTACACTAGCACAAAAGACATCATTACACACGATAAAAAATACCACTATCCCTCGTAAAGCGGATGACGAGGTCTGCTGACTGCTCGTCATCACGCAGGATAAGGGAGATTGTACTCGGGAGGTTAAGACTACGGCGAAGATCGACCAGGTCCACACACTCCATAAGGATGTGTACCACGGTACGATGATCGCCGCAAGTACACATTGGAGGGGGTTCTCCTTTCAATAGATGGGAATGCGTCAGGATACCGTGGCCGATCCGAAGACAACATAATACCAATGCTTCGCTCAGAGAAGCCCGAAGGGAAAACCTCCATACCTTCGTTGTACCTTTTACCGATCTCAGCTTATTTGGAAGACGAGTGGTCTGCCACTCCATCTCCCAATGTGACATAACCAGATGTCTCAGCTGAGTGCTAATATCACTTGCTGGAAACTTGTAAGGCAACGGGCGTAGTGTAACTGCCTCCTTGGCAGCCTTATCTGCCAATTCATTTCCCTCTACACCCATCTGCCTTGAGGCGTATACTACTGCAATGGTGAGGATGGTTGCCTAGTTGTACTTCCTCTTAAAACAATAATCACCACCACCACCACCACCACTGCAAGGCTACGTGACGCTCCCACCCGCAAGATCGCTGGGTGTTCACAAGCGGGGTTTCGGGCGTAATCGCACATATAAGAGGCCCATCTTCGAACAGCAAGCACATCAAAAATTTGGAAGCGGTTTACAACAAACCCTCAAAAAACAATATTAAGTAAGGAGGGGACACCATGGTCACATGATCCCTTTAGTCGCCTTCTACGACAGACAGGGGATACCGCGGTTCTACATGTACGTCCCCCACCCTCAGGGGGTGAATTTATGAACCAATCAACAGGTACATTGCTATAGAGCAAGCAGGATTTAGACCTACGAAGAAATTGTAATGATCAAGTACTGTCTCCTAACACGTATATCGAAAATTGATATGAGAGGAAATCAGTAAGCGCGGCTGCCTTTTTGGATCTATCGGCTGCCTATTATGCTGTCTGGCGAGGACTCCTAACATTTTTGACAGTACTACGTACTTCCTGATCTACGCTGATAATGACAGAAGTAATGTGTTTAATTTAAACGATGGTTTAGCTAAGGATGAGTCCGGGTTCCCCTTCTTTTCAGTCTGTATGTACCGGGAGGTACATCTCTACGCCGCACATTTAAATCTTGCGCCAATAAGAACTCCCCTACTGGAGAAAAACTGAACTTGAAACTATTCTTATTTAAACTTTTCGTTAGAAGATGCCACTACCGTAATTTTGTGATTAAGAAGTTGCCAGTACTGTGTGTATTTGTATTTCTTTTGTTCTTCATTGATCAAGAAGTGTGGGCATTCTGCAACAGATGTCACTACAATAACTATGATCGTGCACCCTGGTGCGAAGAGAAGGAACTTTATTTGAAGAAATTTTGTAATCATAAGTTTGTTCTTTACTAAACTTCGTTCATTTTTGGGTTGGCAATATTTATCCTTTATTTCCGCCTGTTTTGAACTTAGCCAATCAAGAATTTCTATAATTAATTTCCAACCAATCACAGGCTTGATGATGATTATGCTTGTTGTTTAAAGGGGCCTAACATCGAGGTCATCAGCCCCTATAGTATGAAATGAGACAAAATGCAATTTAAAAGTACAAAAATCATCCACTGACCAGAATTCAAAACGTGATGAAGAATGAATTGATGAACATGAATTTAAAACCATCAGTGGATCTGACCCGCATTGCCTCACAATCCCAGAAACAATATTACTGACCAAGGGACTGCTTCCAAAGCAGCCTCTGGACAATATGATCTCCGCGGACCCTCTCCCCGGTACGTCGGCGCACACGATTCCGGCGATCACTGCGGGCAAGACAGGAGCGCGATTCATCACCAAAGATGACCCTATGCCATTCGTCATCCCACGTCGATTTTTCTCGACACCAGGCCAGCCTTACACGTCGCTGTTGTGGAGTCAATGGAACAGCTTCTGCAGGGACACGGGCTCGTAAACCAGCTGCACGGAGGCGATTACCAACTGTTTGTTGTGTAACGTGAGGTGCCACAGCAGCTCGAATTTGCGCTGATGTTGCATGGGGTTCCATCCGGGCCATCCGAATGATGCGGCGATCCTCTCTCACAGTTGTCTGTGGCGCTGGGCTTGTGCCAGGTCTACGAGTGTGAGTACCTTCATTTGACCACTGCTGCCATATACGTTGTACCGTAGATGCCTGTCGGCCAACACGTGCAGCGACAGTCCTTAGCGATAATCCAGCCTCATACAGCCCAATTATCCGAGCCCTCTGAAACTGCGACAGTTGTTGATAACGTGCCCTTCTCTGTCGTCGAGGCATGTTTGACGAGAAACACCTCACTGCACAGACTGCAAGTCAACTACGCTACACAAGAGTCCGTATACTGGAGATGATTCCTCCGCGACCAATCACGTGGGGAGACTTGTAGCAACAATCCAATAGGTCTGAAACTATGATCGTTTACGTACCTATATGGCATCGTTCCAAATCTTGAAAATCAACACAAACGACTAACGCCTTCATAATGTTTCAATTTCCATTTTCTTAAGTGTACTTTAGCCAGTGATCTGGAAGCCTTGGGTATATACCTCAAGAAATGGTGCCTTCACCTAAATCCTCAAAAAAAAAAAAGTTATATCCACATCCACTTACGCAACAGTCTAATTACAAACAAAAAAACCGTTCTGCCGTACACCAAATACTTGGGAATAACGCTTGATAGAACTTTGACTTTCAAGCAACATCTCTCAAATATAGCTGCTAAAGTTAAAACTAAAAATCATATTATTCAGAAACTAGCTGGTACACCATGGGGAGCCAATACTCATGGTCAATGATCAACAGCTTTAGCCTTATCATATTCTGTTCCTGAATACTGCTGCCCCTCTAGGATCAACAGTGTTCGCACTGCGAAGATTGATGTACAGCTCAATCAGGCGATGCGCATAATCACGGGATGCATTCAGAGCACGAACACACTATGGCTTCCAGCCCTAAGACGATCAGAAGCTCTGCTAAAGGTTTGAAAAAAAACCACACACACACACACACACACACACAGCAGAACCCCTAACTACCCATCCATCAAGATATTACAAACACTAAACATGAACGACTGAAATCAAGGAAAAACCCCATCGTTGCTGACTGCCCAATTCGACCTTTCAAAGGATGAATGAATGGAAAGGAACCCTACAAAAAAAAAAAAACTAGCAAACAAACAAAAACAGTGGATCAGACTCAAAAAGAAGGTGGTTAATTAGAGTATTAGTGACCAAGGGACCATTTATAAAGCACAATGATGCTTGATGTCTGAAGGGGTGCTAAATTCACGTCTAAGGCCCCACAGAATGGTACATGTCCCGAGTAAAGTAGAACCATGGTATTTGTCATTTTGGGGTACTGATCAAAAGTAGCGAAGGCTCACGGTGTTCCGCACAAGTTGGTACTACTCACAAGTATTGCAATTCGTACAGGGACGAAGACCTATGGTGTTTCTCACAGAATGGCGCCACTCATAGCCAACGCAAACCGGTAAGGTTCCTCACCTAGGTGTACTAGTCAGGGCGCCGGTATTCCCGTGGTGTTCCTCACATAGTGGGTACCAATCACAGGCAACGCTGACCCACGGTGCCGCTCATATTAGCGGTACAATTCACAGACTACGCCCAGACCCGCGGTGTTCCCATATGGGTACAACGCACGGGTACTGGAATCCACCAGACCAGGCCTTTTTACTGCAACTAATCACAAACCTATTTCGTACCAATTTAGTGATACTACCCGCAAGTATATGCAACCCATGGTGTTCCTTGCATGATGGTACGAATCAAAAGTAGTTTCATAGCTCTAATTCAATCATCCCTTGGTCGCCCCTTGTAGTCGCCTCTTACGACAGGCAGGGGATACCGCGGGTGTATTGTACATGTGCATCCCCCACCCGCAGGGGGTAGTGTGTTTGGTCCGCGAGAGGTATTTTATTTCCCGGTTAGGACATCCTATCCGCCACCTGGGACGCACCACGTGGGAGTATCACCTCTCCCCCTGCTACGCCAGCGTAGCAGGTTCGTGGTGCTTAGATCGTCATCTACTCGCTGCGTGAATTTAAAAGCCCTCTGATAATAATCACTGTTAAAACATGAGGGTTATTTAATACTAAGAAATTGGACCCACTCATCGCTTGCGCTCATAGCTGCGCGAACATATGATGTGATGACTCGGATATCTTATGATAAATAAACCCTAGCTGGGCACTTTTAAACGTAATACGTTTTATAAACATCCTGTATGCTCGAAACATTCCCGATGCCGATGCAGGTTTTCAAGGTATTTCATAGTGTGGAGGAGTCAGCTTCAAATCCCGGTCACACAATGTGAGATTTGTGCTGGACAAAGCGCGGCGGGACAGGTTTCTCTCCGGGTACTCCAGTTTTCCCTGCCATCTGTCATTCCAGCAACACTCTCCATTATCATTTCATAGCATTTATCAGTCATACATAAATCACTTCGGGAGTGGCGACCCCATTGTAATAATATCCTATATATTATGGTTTATTCATTATATCCCTGACCCGGCAAAGACTGGAAAACATGTTGTAGTGTGGGGAAGTGTGATGTTTTCATCATTATTCGAATAGTAGTGAATATAAGATCATTAAAAATGTTTAATATACATTAGGTTCAAAAATAAGGAGTAATAATTCTCACTAATTATGCAGCAGATGATATTGTGAAAGCTTTAAAACGAGAGATATAGGCAAAATATGACTCCAAAATACATTTTTAAAAGAAATTATTTTATCATAGCACAGAGTCTGATAAACATATTCCCAAAGTTTCGTGGCGAAAAAATGTGCCTAAGTGCCATAAAACAATACAAATTCACGTAAGTGCGTTTATGTCACGCCCACCTGTCAAAGAGTAGTTGCCTGCTTGTAAGTTTTATTTCCATTTCTTGCAGGTACTTTCAAGAACACTTACTTTTTTGCAGTATTCTTGTTGGCAAGACTGGGGCAATGATCTCGAAGGCTGTGTGTTTGTCCATATGTGATTTGTTATTGTTGAGACTGTTTCCATGTAAACATCGAGTAAAATACATAAAGTCCCTCGCTATCTGTGTATTTGATGACCTTTTATGGCTCGCGTTGGCGGCAAATTGGCCGCCAATTTGGAAAAAATCGCAGTATACGTAAATGGATCTGACAAACTATGGGGGGACCAAGAGCATTCACTAGTTGGTTACCTTGCCACTAGAAGCCGTTCACATTTGGCCTTCAACTAGCCGCGGCTCGTAGGAAGTCGGTGTAGAAGTAGTCCTGGACACGGAGGGCCACAAAACCGCATTGCGAGCGCGCGTGGAACAGAAGATCGAGTGCTTCTCTAACGTAATAACCGAAAATGTAAGTACATATTTTAAGTTTATTAGAGTATTTTAAGCAATTACTAATTGTGTACTTCATGAGGATATATATATATATCAAATCTCAAACGTATTCAAACAAAACATACCTACCGCGGCTTCTAACCTCCATTGACAAAGAGATTGGTAAGTGAAAAGGGGCTTTGATGATGATGATGCTTGTTGTTTAAAGGGGCCTAACATCGAGGTCATCGGCCAATAATGGTACGAAATGAAACGACAAAGTAAAAGTTCAAAATCATCAACTGACCAAAATAAAAAATGTCATGTAGAATGAATGAAGGAATGAATGAATGAATGAACATGAATTTAAAACAATCACTGGATCCGACTCAAAGAACTATCATAGTTAATAGTATTACTGACCAAGGGACCACTTCCAAAGCACAATCCTGAATCGAGGACGCTTGGTGTCTAAATGGGTCCAACATACAGGCCAAAGGCCCCTCAGAATGATACTTATCGCTAGTAATGTAGAACCATGGTATCTCTCCTGTTGCGGTACTAATCAAAAGTAGCAGAGACTTGTGGTATTCCACACATTGTGTACTACTCAGAGGTTATGAAATTCGACATATAATACAGACCTATGGTTTTCTCACTTTGCGGTGCCATTTACAGGCAACGCAAACCTATGGTGTTCATCACATAAGAGTACTAACCACAGGGACCTTCCCCTATCCCGTGGTGTTCCTCAAATAGTGGGTACGATTCATAGGCAAGGCAGAACCATGGTAGCTATCATCCCATGGTCCTGCTCATATAGTGGTACTAATCACAGGTACTGCAAAAGCCGACCGCGCGGTGCTCCTGTGTGCTACTAATCGCAAACCTATTTCGTACCTAATATAGTGGTACTATAGACAAGTAAAAGCGACCCATGATGCTCTCCGCGTGGTGGTACTAATCACAAGTAGTTTCATGCTTCTAATACAATCATCCCTTGGTCGCCCCTTTTAGTCGCCTCTCACGACAGGCAGGGGATACTGCGGGTGTATTCTACATGTGCGTCCCCCACCCGCAGGGGGTAGTGTGTTTGGTCCGCGAGAGGTATTTTATTTCCCTCAAGTCCGCCGGCAAGCCGGTTCCTAACCCTATCCGCCACTTGGGAGTATCTATCACCTCTCCCCCTGGTACGCCTGCCCAGCAGGTTCGTGGTGGTGGAAGCATAGTTTTGAGACTGGCTACACATATGCCTCCAGGTTGTACTATGTATATGGATCGGTATTTTACATCAGTTCAATTACTAGATGTTCTCCATTGCAAGGCTCAATGTCAAGCAACAGGGACACTCAAGAAGTCCCAGGTCCCTTCAAATATCAGTTTTAAGTCTGATGCAGAGCTGAAAAGACTTCGTCGAATTTCTGTAGATGAGAAAGTTAGAAATGATGGCCAAATTTGTATTTTAAAATGGTTTGATAACAAGCCGGTTATATTAGCATCCTCTGTTGAAGGAAAGGATCCGCAAGGTGTTTGCCGTCGGTGGTCGAAGAAGGATAAAGAATATATTCCAGTAAATCGTCCTCTTGCTGTGAATAATTATAATGCTTTCATTGGAGGAGTCGACCTCTTGGGCAGGATAATTAGTTATTACAGAATTCTTGCAAGAACTAGAAAATGGACCATCAGAATGATGATGCATTTTATTGATTTTGTGACAGCAGCAAGTTGGATAGAATATAGATGACATCAACTTGCCTTGAAAACTCCGAAGAAGGATGTACTCGATTACCTGGGTTTACGAATGGAATTGGCAGATTATTTAATATGTAAATCAGCTGATGAACAGGATACCTCAGAATACGAGCCCAGTGAACCTTCTCCCAAGAAAATGAGGTACAACGCAAGGACACTACTACCTTCTCGTCACCTGAGGACGAAGAACGTCTTGCATCATCCAGAGATCCCTACATCATCCAAAAATTGATGCAGAATGCCAGGTTGTAAAGCCAATTCTGCAAGAATAGAATGTTCAACTTGTGCAGTCTATCTCTGTATGCAAGAAGAAAGACAGTACCTCAAGTTGTTTCACGAACTGTGAATGTAAGAAGCATTAATTTGTGATGCTGATGATGATGATGCTTGTTGTTTTAAGGGGCCTAACAGCGAAGGTCATCGGCCCCTAATGGTACGAAATGAAAGAACAAAAATTACAAAGGCATCCACTGACCAAAATAAAAATAAAAAATGTCATGAAGAATGAATGGATGGACAGGAACCCAACAAAACACAAAACAAACAAAAACAAAAACCAGTGGATCGGATTCAATAGAGAACGAAAATAACAGTATTACCGACCAAGGTACCACTTATAAAGCACAATGATGCTCGGTGTCTAAAGGGGGCGCAAAATCCACGTCTAAGGCCCCACAGAATGGTACATGTCGCGAGTAAAATAGAACCATGGTATGTGTCATGTTGGGGTATTAATCAGAAGTAGCGAAGACTCACGGTGTTCCACAAAAGATGGTACTACTCACAAGTATTGTACTTCGTACAGGTAACGCAGACCTATGGTGTTTCGCACACAATGGCGTCACTTACAGCCAACGCAAACCGATGTGTTTCCGCACCTAGGGTACTAGTCACGGGTGCCGGTCCCAAGGGCCCCGTGGTGTTCCGCACATAGTGAGTACTAATCACAGGCAACGCAGACCCACGGTGTCGCTCATATAGTGGTACAACTCACAGGCTACGCCCAGACCCGCGGTGTTGCCCACATGGGTACAACGCACGGGTACTGGAATCCACCAGGCCAGGCTTTTTACTGCAACGAATCACAAACATATTTCGTACCATATTAGTGATACTACTCGCAAGTACATGCAACCCATGGTGTTCCCCGCATGATGGTACGAATCAAAAGTAGTTGCATGGTTCTAATTCATTCATCCCTTGGTCGCCCCTTTTAGTCGCCTCGCACGACAGGCAGGGGATACCGTGGGTGTATTATTCGTCAGCCTCCCCCACCCACAGGGGGTGTGTGTTTGGTCCGCGAGAGGTATTTTATTTCCCTCAAGTCCGCCGGCTAGCCGGTTAGGACCCCCCTATCCGCCACCTGGGACGCGCCACGTGGGAGTATCACCTCTCCCCCTGCTACACCTGCGTAGCAGGTTCGTGGAAGCATTAATTTAGTCACCAAGAGTGTGTGTCTAATGACAGGTTGTAAAGTGCTAAGAAAATAGACTTCAATACATCAAGCACAGACATAAAAGTACAGAGAGTACTTCAAATTTTAAGAAAAGTGCTTATTAGATCTTCTCCCTCAATTTTCTTGTAAATAAGGCTCACTGAATGTCAATGATAATAAAAATATAATTATGTAAGAACAACAGATTTTAAGTGATTAAGACCTAATGTCTCCTGTTGGATACACTAAAGTTTCGAATGAAGATTTGGTCAAAGATTTTTTAAATCATTTTCCTAGTGTTATGAACATTATTTAGCACCAGAATAAGTATAAGAAAACAAAAAAATAAAATTCAAACCTACCCTCAGGACTGAGGAGGCTAAGAACGAATCACAGATACTGTAAAAATGCAACCTGAGCCACACACTGTCCCTACTAATCACAAACCTATTCTGTACCAAACATGGTGATAATACGCGCATGTAAAAGCGACCCATGGCGTTCTCTGCGTGAAGGTACTAATTACAAGTCTCGTTGTTCTAATTGGATCATCCCTTGGTCACCCATTTAATCGCCTCTGACGACAGGCATGGGATACCGTGGGTGTATTCTTCGTTTGCGTCCCCCACCCACAAGGGGTTGTGTATTTGGTCTGCGAGAGGTACGTATTTTATTTGTCTAAAGTCCGCCGGCAGGCCGGTTAGGACCCCCTATCTGCCACCTGGGATGCGCCACATGGGAGTATCACCTCTCCCCCTGCTACGCCATCGTAGTAGGTTAGTGGTGAGACGAAATGTAATGACAAAACTAAAAATCCCCCACAGGCCAGAATTCAAAACGTGAGGAGGTAGAATGATGATGATGATGATGATCATGATGATGATTGTTGTTTAAAGGGGCCTAACATCTAGGTCATCGGCCCCTAATGGTACGAAATGAGACGAAATGTACTGACATATTAAAAGTCTAAAATTCTCCACTGACCAGAATTAAAAAACGTGAGAACGAAGAATGAATGGATGGATATGAATTTAAAACAATCAGTGGTTGCGACCCGCAATATCTCACATTCACAGAAACAGACGTGACAATATCGTATTACTGACCAAGTGACTACTGCTATAGCATAACACAATCGATTATGCGTGCAGTCAAAAGGGGGTCCTAAATCGCAGTTATCGGCCCCTCATAACGGTACTGATCGCTATCAAAATAGAACCATGGTATTTGTTCTGTTGCGGTACTAATCAAAAGTAGCAGAGACTTGTGGCATTCCACACATTATTGTACTACTCAGAGCTTATGAAATTCGACATATAATACTGACCTGTGTTTTTCTCACTTTGCGGCGCCATTTACAGGCAACGCAAACCTATGGTGTTCATCACATAAGAGTACTAACCACAGGGACCTCTCCCTATCCCGTGGTGTTCCTCATATAGTGGGTACTAATCATAGGCAAGGCAGAACCATGGTAGCTATCATCCCATGGTCCTGCTCATATGGTGGTACTAATCGCAGGTACTGCAAAGCCGACCGCGCGGTGCTCCTGTGTGCTACTAATCACAAACCAATTTCGTACCTAATGTAGTGGTACTACGCACAAGTAAAAGCAACCCTTGGTGTTCTCCGCGTGGTGGTACTAATCACAAGTAGTTTCATGGTTCTAATCCAATCAACCCTTCGTCGCCCCTTCTAGTCGCCTCTCACGACAGGCAGGGGATACCGTGGGTGTATTATTCGTCTGCCTCCCCAACCCACAGGGGGTGTGTGTTTGGTCCGCGAGAGGTATTTTATTTCCCTCAAGTCCGCCGGCAAGCCGGTTAGGACCCCCCTATCCGCCACCTGGGACGCGCCACGTGGGAGTATCACCTCTCCCCCTGCTACGCCTGCGTAGCAGGTTCGTGGGGAGGTAGAATGAATAGGTGGATATGAATTTAAAACAATCAGCAGAACCTGTACCGGGAGGTACACCTCAAAGCCGCGCATTCAAAATAAGTGCCTTAAGGAACTCCCCTATCGGACAAAAAGTGAAACTAATAACACAACAAGTTCGAACTTTAATCAGAAGATGTTACCACTGACATATTAAGTAATTGTTTTGTTGTGAAGTTTCCTAAACTGACTTAATTTCTCCTTGTTTTGATGCTTGTTGTTTAAAGGGGCCTAACATCGAGGTCATCGGCCCCTAATGGTACGAAATGAAATGACAACAAAAAATTCAAAATCATAAACTGACCAAAAGAAAAAAATCGTCATGAAGAAGGAATGGATGGACATGTAATAAAAATAAACAAAAAACGAGCAAACAAAAGAATTAGTGGATTCAACTAAAAAAAAAGGATCATATGTAATTTATTACTGACCAAGGGACCACTCATCAAGCAGAATCCTGAGTCGAGGAAGTTTGATGTCGAAAGGGGTGCAAAATCCACGTCTAAGGCCCCACAGAATGGTGTATGTCGCGAGTAAAGTAGAACCATGCTATTTGTCATGTTGGGGTACTAATCAAAAGTAGCGAAGACTCACAGTGTTCCACACAAGATGGTACCAATCACAAGTATTGTACTTCGTACAGGTAACGCAGACCTATGCTGTTTCTCACACAATGGCGTCACTCATAGCCAACGCAAACCGATGAGTTTCCTCACCTAGGTGTACTAGGCAAGGATGCCGGTCCCACGGGCCCCGTGGTGTTCCTCACAGAGTGGATACTAATCACATGCAACGCAGACCCAAGGTGTCGCTCATATAGTGGTACAACTCACAGGCTACGCCCAGACCCGCGGTGGTGCTCACATGGGTACGACGCACGGGTACTGGAAACCCCCAGGCCACGCTCATGACTACTACTAAACACAAACCCATTTCGTACCGAACATAGTGGTACAACTCGCAAGTACAGGCAACCCATGGTGTTCCCCGCGTGATGGTACGAATCAAAAGTAGTATCATGGTTCTAATTCAATCATCCCGTGGTCGCCCCTTTTAGTCGCCTCTCACGACAGGCAGGGGATACCGTAGGTGTATTATTCGTCAGCCTCCCCACCCACAGTGGGTGTGTGTTTGGTCCGCGAGAGGTATTTTATTTCCCTCAAGTCCGCCGGCAAACCGTTTAGGACCCCCCTATCCGCCGCCTGGGACGCGCTACGTGGGAGTATCACCTCTCCCCCAGCTACGCCTGCGTAGCAGGTTCGTGGCTCGTAAGTAAAGGCGACCCAGGGTCCTCGCGTGATGGTACTAATCAATAGTAGTTTCATGGTTCTAATACCAGCATCCCTTGGTCGCCCCTTTTAGTCGCCTCTAACGACAGGCGGGGATACTGCGGGTGTATTCTACATGAGCGTCCCCCACCCGCAGGGGGTAGTGTGTTTGGTCCGCGAGAGGTATTTTTTTTCCCTCAAGTCCGCCGGCAAGCCTGTTAGGACTCCCCTATCCGCCACCTGGGACGCGCCACGTGGGAGTATCACCTCTCCCCCTGCAACGCCAGCGTAGTAGGTTCGTGGCTTGTTTTGTTTTGATATACATCAAGAAGTTTGAACAGTTTTCTGCAGTTGACACTACTAAAAACTATGATCATGCACCCTGGTGCAAGGTGAAAGAACTTATAATTTAAAGAAGTTTTTGTATTCCTAGGTTTTCCATAACTGCATCTATGTTCGTTTATTTTCGGATTGGCAACACTTCCTTTTCTTTCCGCCAGTTCGGACCAATCATAAATTTTGGTAATTAATGTTCAACCAATACCGCATTTCTTGTTCACTTTGGATCTGCCAATAAAAATTAAGAGGCTGTGTCCTTATTAGTCTTGAATGACCTCGAACCTTCCCTGAGGGTTTATAAACTGCGTCTTTTCACGTTTCCTTGCCAACTGATCGTCGTCTTTCTGAATGTGTTTAAGCAGGAGGCGGGTGGACTCCTTCTTCGGTCGGCAGAACATCTATAAGGTAATGGCCACATAACTTCATTCCTTCTCGCTACCTCCGCAAATTATTCCGAGGGGAAGGCCCGAATCTTTACTATGTAACCTACTTTTTAGAAAAGTAACTTTTCTTTTGGCTAATGTAAAAACTTCATAAAATCTTTAATTGTAAATTGGGAATAGAGAGTGAGTTACCCTCTCGAGTTCCCCTTCATCTTAGTTTCAGGTGTCTGCGATTTTGCAACCTTCTGTAATGGGAATAGCCCCTGTTTCATCGGCCTAGAGTCCTGTAGATTTTTAAATTTTCATTATCCTGGAGCGCAGTGTACGCCTCCATTCATTTTGTGTTTGGGCCAGTTATCGAACCTGTTCTTTTTCCATGAAGGCCCAGTAGGGTGGGTATTAAATACTCCTGTAAAAGTAATTTCAATTTGTAAATTGTGCCTTGAGATGCCAGAGATTGTAAGTTGATGTTGCCTTGTGTAGGCTTGGAAAACTGAGAGCCTGTTAGCTCTTTCTCAATTTCTTTTTTTTTTTTTTTTTTGCTAGGGGCTTCACGTCGCACCGACACAGATTAGGTCTTATGGCGACGATGGGATAGGAAAGGCCTAGGAGTTGGAAGGAAGCGGCCGTGGTCTTAATTAAGGTACAGCCCCAGCATTGCCTGGTGTGAAAATGGGAAACCACGGAAAACCATCTTCAGGGCTGCCGATAGTGGGATTCGAACCTACTATCTCCCGTATGCAAGCTCACAGCCGCGCGCCTCTCAAAGTTTTGTAACAGTAAATTGTGCCTTGGGGAGGCTAGATATTGTGATTTAGGGAGCAAGTGCTCTTGAACTAGGAGATTTCTGCCCTTAACTAAATAATACCACTTCCATTTGTAAAATTGTAAAACAAGCGGTTTGAGCCCGGAATCCATAAAATTCACTATCTTGGAACTTTCTTGTCTTATTTCAAAGTTGCTTTGTACGTGACATGTTATGTGAAAATTTGTTGAGTTGTTTTTGAAGAAATATAACCTTCAATTCAAGTTTTAAATTAATTTTGGTATTGTAGATAGAGCCATTCACCCCGGCACCTTCTTTAACCTCTTTCTGCTTCACGGGTAACCCCGTAACAGAACCGACCCGCAATGCCTCACATTCACAGATGTTGACGTAAAACGATAGTATTATTGACCAAGGGACTGCTTCTATAGCACAATACTGAATCGATGAAGCTTGTTTTCTAAGGAGGTCCAAAATTCAAGTCACCGGCCCCTCATAATGGTACTTATCTCTAGGAAAGTAGAACCATGGTATGTGTCATATTGTGGTACTAATCCAAAACAGCGTAGACTCCCGGTATTCCACACATTATGTTACCACTCACACGTGATGCAATTAGCACATATAATACAGACCTACGGTGTTTCGCACACTACGGCGCCATTTACAGGCAACGCAAACCTATGGTGTTCATCACCTAAGTGTACAAACCACAGGGACTCGTACTCAGTACCAAGCCATAAAATTGGCGTGCACCTCTTCCCAGCATGGACAAACGAACTGATGGGTTCGACCACTGGCCAGCAGTGGATGATCTAAAAACTGCAAAAAGCTTGCCGTAACAAGGACTGTAAATCACGAAGTCGGGTCCGATTCGAAAAGTGGAAAGTATTTTTTTTTAACACAAATAGACATTACACTCTTGCATCCGAGAGCATAGGCACGCTAAAATATAAACGCATCGCATTTATCTACTGTTTTTGTGGTTAGGTTGGACCAGGTTTTCAATGAATTCAATTTTATTCATTGTTTTTGTCATGTTTCATTTTAACAACGCTTTTAAATTTTTCCCTTGATTTACATTTCATTTATTAAAATTTACTATAAGAGAGCTATTACGTAAACGAGTTATAGTCAAAGAATGACAGAAATGTGTAGGTTCATTATTCTGAAACCTGACTACCATGAAATTCATATTTTGATATCCTGTTCCTTTCAACCACTTAGTTAATCTGATATGGAAAAAATCATGTTTTTGAATAAGTTCGCCAGGATTCTAATAGGTCACTGCCAGTAAATTTCTTGGTCTGAGAGGGATAAAATCTTGACATCGAATATTTGGCATACATGGAGGTCTGTGACCATGAAATTTGGTCCGGATGCTATTAATGGACCCAGTATTGATAAGGAATCAAAAATTGTTTTCTCAAAGCAATAAAATTCATGACTGAAAGGGTTATAACTGAAATATAGCAGCTTACGTTACGACCAGCCGTATCCTTCAGAATGCATCATTTCTTAATGATATTGTACCATTACGTTACATTAGCTGCCGTAAATGTCATGGAAACAGTGGACAAATATGGCGTACAATAGCTTCAGGCAATGTGCAAATGCACAGAATAGAGATATAGTAAATCGATATCGACCGGTCGCAAAGAAAAGAGTCTCAAGATTAAATAATGATGGACCATAAAAAAAAATTGAATGGAACCGATTCTTGACTACCTTGAAAAAAAGTTACGATTTGAAGAGGATCAGCACAACCTACTGAAGGAGAAGAAAGAGATTAGCGCAACATTGGATACTAAAGTAATAGTATATTGACATCGTTGAAGACTTTAACTGGAGATATCGGCAGGAAAAACGAAGATTTGATGATGATGATGCCTGTTGTTTAAAGGGGCCTAACATCGAGGTCATCGGCCCCTAATGGTACGAAATGAAACGACAAAGTAAAAGTTCAAAATAATCCACTGACCAAAATAAAAAAATGTCATGAAGAATGAATGAATGAATGAACGAATGAATGAAAATGAATTTAAAACAATCAGTGGATCCGTCTCTAAAAACTATCATAGTTAATAGTAGTACAGACCAAGGGACCACTTCCAAAGCACAATCCTGAATCGAGAATGCTTGGTGTCTAAATGGGTCCAAAATACAGAGCAGAGGCCCCTCAGAATGATACTTATCGCTTGTAATGCAGAACCATGGTATCCGTCCTGTTGCGGGACTAATCAAAAGTAGCAGAGACTTGCGGTATTCCACACATTATTGTACTACTCAGGGGTTATGAATTTCGACGTATAATACAGACCTATGTTTTTCTCACTTTGCGGCGCCATTTACAGGCAACGCAAACCTATGGTGTTCATCACATGAGAGTACTAACCACAGGGACCTCTCCCTATCCCGTGGTGTTCCTCATATAGTGGGTACTAATCATAGGCAAGGCAGAACTATGGTAGCTATCATCCCATGGTTCTGCTCATATAGTGGTACTAATCACAGGTACTGCAAAAGCCGACCGCGCGGTGCTCCTGTGTGCTACTAATCATAAACCTATTTCGTACCTAATATAGTGGTACTACGCACAAGTAAAAGCGACCCTTGGTGTTCTCCGCGTGGTGGTACTAAGCACATGTAGTTTCATGGTTCGAATGCAATCATCCCTTGGTCGCCCCTTTTAGTCGCCTCTCACAACAGGCAGGGGATACCGTGGGTGTATTATTCGTCTGCCTCCCCCACCCACAGGGGGTGTGTGTTTGGTCCGCGAGAGGTATTTTATTTCCCTCAAGTCCGCCGGCAAGCCGGTTAGGACCCCCCTATCCGCCACCTGGGACGCGCCACGTGGGAGTATCACCTCTCCCCCTGCTACGCCTGCATAGCAGGTTCGTGGAAACGAAAATTTGAAGAAGAATATTTATTATTGCAACAGCTAAATACAGAAGCAAAAAGAGACTACAGCCGAGTCGAACATTGCCGAAATCAATATTACAGCTGCCAATTTATGCGAAGGAAGACATAATTTATTGTTTTTCAAGTGGGAAACAATATCTGTTTAGGCTAAAGAATTAACGAAAAATAGGCCGAGTTAAAGAAATTATCAAATTAAGAAAGATATTTACGACCAATACGAGAATCACAAGGCAATTAATACGTATTGAATAACCCACTATTCACCAGTGAAATATGCATTCTACCATGTATTCGTTGTTTTGTCATTTCATGAGAACTGGTGACAAGATGGAGTCAGCCTAAACAGATGGATTGATCGCTCAAGATGAAAATAGCTCAAGCCAAGATTCCCAGCCGGAGCCGCAGATGACGTAATCTTTGGACTGCAAGGGCTACCTGTTCCAAGTTGTCCTAGACCAGGAGAAATCCAGCAGCAAAATCCCGTTACGAGATAAGTATTATGAGTTGCATCGTATTGAATTTGAAATTAGTTGATGAAAAATATTTCGTATGAGTGCAGGAGTGCTAAAAGTAAGAGATTTAGTGCCAATGAACGGATACTAGAGTATAAATGCCAATTATTAACCGATGATATGTGCCATTTTCTGCAGTATAACTATGGCACTAAGGACGGTGGCGGCACGTGCATATTCATTAGAAGAACACTACGTCACACACGCATACCAACACCTACTGATCTCACAACTCTTGAAGCTACAATAGTAGAAGTTGAAACCAGTAGAGGACCCTTAACGATTGCCTCGTGTTACCTGTCGCCTAAAGTAGCGCTTAATACCGAAAACTTCAACAAAATACTGAGAATTAACCCAAGAGTAATCCTCGCGGGAGACTTAAACTGCAAGCATACCAGATGGAACAGTCGCATGACCACATCCAGAGGCGAAACCCTGGCCAGATTCTGTGACAGAAACAACGTCCTAATCCATTCCACTGATAAACCCACATACTACTCTTACCGTTCAAACGTCCTTCCTGAATACCTTGACATAGCCCTATCCAGAAACTTAAACCTATACCCTAGCCTACTCACGCAAGACTTTCTAGACTCTGATCACAAACCAGTACTCCTCACATTACATGCTGCTCCTACCTACGAACCCGAAATCATCCCTCTACATCTCCGAGCTATAGACTGGCAACTCTTTCGTAATAACATAAATGACTCCGTTAATGGCAATCCCAGCATCCGCTCCAAAGAAGACATCGGCACGCTTGCTACCTACTTCACCAATCTATTACGAAACGCAGCTATCTCTTCCACCGTGGGACCGACTTAAGCCAAAAACCAAGACTCTCCCACTACACATCCTTCAGCAAATAAAAATTAAAAACAGGACTCGTCGACTATGGAATGTAACCAGAGATCTGCGTCTGAAATATCTTTGGCATCGTCAACGACGCAACCTACGAATTCTACTGGCACACCATCGTAGAGCTGCATTCCAGTCTAAACTATCCGAATTAAGCGCTACTGACGGCTCTGTTTATCGCATGGCTCGCAGGTTTACAGGTGCTAGGACAGGCATACCCACACTCCACGGACAACAGGGACTAGCTTACTCAGCCAAGGAGAAGGCTGAGGCGTTGGCAGACACGTTGGAAGCAACGTGCGCTCCCAACACCGAACCTTCCAACGACGACTTCATTGACGAGGTGGAGGAAAATCTGCTTGTAACAGACGACCAGCACCTGCCTCCAGACTTTAAATTTGTTACACCGTCTGAGGTCTTGTCCTACATCAAACGGCTGAAAAACAGGAAAACCCCAGGCCTGGACGAAATCTCAGCGGTATTCTTAAAGAACCTTCCCAAGAAGGCTATTACTTTCTTGACCAAGTTATTTAACGCCATTTTTCGCTTCGCACATTTTCCGGGTAGCTGGAAGATTGCGAAAGTGATAATGATACCCAAACCTCAAACTGACCCGACGTTCCCACAGAACTACAGGCCCATCTCACTCCTCTCTATCATTTCAAAACTTTTTGAAATGATTCTCCTATCCCGTCTCCAGGTGATTATTGACGAGCTCAACCTCGAACCGGACGAACAATTCGGTTTCAGAAAAAGGAACGCCACTACTCACCAACTCCTAAGACTAGTGGAAGACATCACCAAAAACCACAATGACAATAGGTACACCGGAATCTGTTTCCTGGACGTCTCCCGAGCCTTCGACAAGGTCTGGCATGACGGTCTTATCTACAAAATGAGAGAATTCGGCTTCCCGCCCTATCTTACTACTTTAATCCAGAGTTACCTCCTTCAGAGAAAATTTCAAGTATCAGTAAGAAAGGCGCTCTCTACTGCCAGGGAAATCACAGCTGGAGTACCCCAGGGCAGCGTGATAGCTCCTATCCTATTCAAAATTTACATTTCCGACATGCCTAAACCTCCGAAGGCCAAATTATATATATACGCTGACGACACGGCTCTCTCCTCGGTCTCATGGCAAGCACCCAGAGTAGAGCAATATCTCCAGGAAAGTCTCTCCATTCTCGAGCCCTGGCTAGAGAAATGGAGAATCAAAATTAATGTAAACAAGTACCATGCCACTCTATTCACAAAACGCATGGGCCGGCTCGACGGCGGTCTGCGCTTCTTCGGAGAAGTTATCAGATGGTCCTCGAGTACGAAATATCTGGGCGTCACCCTGGACCGAGGATTGACCTTTCGGCAGCATATATCACAAATCTCGGCCATGGCCCATAGCAGGGTCTCTAAATTATTCCCACTATTAAAAGCTGAAAACAGCCTATCCTCAGGAAACAAACTCCTACTGTACACTACACTTGTGCGACCGTTACTGGAATATGCCTGTCCTATATGGGGCTTTGCCGCCGATTGGCACTTGGATAGGGTGCAGGCCGTCCAAAATCGGGCACTTCGCCTTATCACGGGTGCTGATTGGTATGTGCGCAATGTCGACATTCATGAAGAATGCCACATTGCAACCCTCAGGGATAGAAGGCGGAGCATGGCTGAAAAATTCTACAGGAAGATACCCCATGCGGGTAATCCCCTCATCACATCACTCGGCAACTACGAAACTGAGGGCCTCAAGCACAAAAGACCCAAGGTTATCCTGAATTAGATAGCGCACTGCGCTAGACCACACACTGGTCAGCCATGATACCACCAACTCCGTCTCTAACCCGAAACCCAAAAAAAACATTCAGTCAGGGAATAAACTCAAGATAGGGCATTCAAGACCGGTATCGGTCGACAAGCCATAAACTTCTCGGCCCTGAGGCTCCGCCTCAGTGCCGATGAAAGACCGGGTTCGTCGTCGTCGTCGTCGTCGTCGTCGTCGTCGTCGTCGTCGTCGTCTTAACGAAAAATGTTAACATCCAGGTGTTGTAAATTGTCAGCAGACGCTTTTTATGTTTGTGGACATTACATCTGATCCAAACAAGTGAATCATAAAACTGTGCCTGATACGAAGTTCTGTGAGGCGTACCGCGCTTATTTCAGTGTGCATGTTCGATAGCAGCATGTTTCAGGGGGCTCCCCATGCCACATGTGGCAGCTGTCGGTCTACTTTAGAGGGATGGCTACGTGGAACTAGAAAATGTATGCCATTTGCAATTCCACGAGCATGGCGAGAGCCTACAAATCATCACGACGACTAGTATTATTGTATGGTGGATATTACACCTTACAAAAGTACAAAGAGCGGGGAAAATATTCCATGTCCTAGCATACCGTCATCTATTGCTCCAGTACCACATAGTGAAGAGCTGCCAATTCCATCACCACCAAAACAGAGTACACGTGAAAAGGACGTAGAGACAAATTCAAGTGATGACAGTGATTTCAGTTTTAATGATGACAACAATTTGGAACGTCAGCTCTTTACTCAGCCGAAATTGGATGACCTTGTTAGGGAGTTGCAACTAAATCAAAGGCTGAATTTCTTGCATCCCGTCTGAAGCAATATAACTTGCTCGATAAATCGTGTAAAATAACAAAATATAGGGTAAGGTATGATGATTCTGCATGCTTCTACCAAATGTACGGGACCATTTGTTTTTGTAGTGATGTTAATGGTCTGTTTGAACACATTACGATTCCTCAAGAATCGGATCAATGGCGTCTATTTATAGATAGTTCAAGTAGAAGTCTCAAAGCTGTCCTACAGCACAATGGGAACAAGTTCCCTCCCACACCAGTAGCTCATTCGGCACAACTTTGGGAGACTTATGAAAATATGAAGCTAGTCTCGGAAAAACTAAATTATGGATGTTGCAAATGGGATGTTTGTGGTGATTTTAAGATTTCTTCCGGGGCTTGAAGGTGGCTAAACGAAATATTCTTGCTTCCTCTGCCTGCGGGACAGCACAGCGGATGATCAGCATTACACCAGGAATGAATGGCCAACAAGAAAGGAACTCGTTCCAGGTGCACACAACGTGAGAAATGAGCCCCTTGTGTCCCCTTGTTACCACCACTCCATATCAAACTTGGACTTGCTAAATAATTCATCAAAGGAAAACAGAGCAAGAAATGAATGAAGATATAACATTGCAATGGATTCTTGAAGAGATCCTCACTTACACCTAAAATTCGCCTAAATAAATCATTATGAAAAAACGGATAGTGCATTTTCGGCAACACTCTACATCCAAGTACGTGATAACTCTGAGTAGTATAATTGGGTGGTTCTGCCGCCTCCTCCGCCGCCCGCGGCGCGGGAAATTTGAATTCTGGCGGGAAATTTGAATTTTGGCGGGAGATTTGAATTTTGGCGCGAGATTTGAATTTGTAAACAAAGCCACGTGCTTTTTGACAGCTGTCATCGACAACAACGCATCGCTAACCTCACTGCTGCCATCTTGACGGACCTAAACCTCACTAGTGCCAACTTAACCTAACTAGCGTGAGGTAAACAAAGCCACGTGTTTTTTGACAGCCACGTGCTTTTTGACAGACAACAACGCATCGCTAACCTCAGTACTGCCATCTTGACGGGCCTAAACCTCAGTAGTGCCAACTTAACCTAACTAGCATGAGGTAAACAAAGCCACGTGCTTTTTGACAGCCACGTGCAGCTGTCATCCGCCATCTTTAAGCAGTGCTGCCCTCTATGTGGTGGCGGCAAATTCTAAATGCTTTACAAACCTATGTGCTTTTTTGACAAAAAATTCTGCTCTCGAGATACTTACCGAACTAGACGATACTATAATTACGAATCTGCTCATCACCTTCTTTCTTCTATGAGTAATAAACAAAAACTGTATCTTGCAAATAAGGAGCGGGAGGAAGGTAATACCTAACCTAAAATAAAAGAATATGCCAATTCTACATTATTTATTTTCATCTTGTATGTACAAGTTTTATCTCGAATCATTTTACCCTAGTGATGTTTGCGTACTTCTCGATGCAATTCTTGAATGTACAAGTTTAAACTTGCTGTACTACGCTCCCAGCGTACCTCTCCCCTACAGTGAATTGTGATGTAAGACAGCGTAACGTAAGTACACACCTCTAGCATAATGTTTATGTAAAGTAGTACCTATCAATACTACTATGCCCCCAGGCTAGCGTGTTGGTAGAATTTGGAATGACAAACCGTTTACAATCATCGCTATTAAGGGCTACCTTACTAATTAAATGAGTGTACAACTGGTGCTTCTTGCTTCTAATGACAGACATTTGCTTATGCAAAACAGGCGGATTACTTTTAATGCAATTGTTATAGTTTTCAAAACTTAGCTGATTCTGAACGACATTCTTTTTAACCCCCTTCAATCTCTTTATTTGTAATTCATTTAAGAGTTTTATGCAATATGACTTGGATTTAGTACTTACAAATGAATCGATAATATTCCCAGAACATTCATCTTTCATTTTACCTAGAACCTTTTTGTTCACTAGCGGTAGATGATATTGATTATCTGCAGGATAGTTACTTGTATCGAACCTACCCAAGTCAGGCTTTATATCATTGTAATAGTCATCAGTTTTGATTTGATAAATAAACGAATCGGTATCTGTGTAGAGCAATTGCGCATTATGCGCGTACTTCTTCATCATATAATCGTAATGGAATTCATACATGAGTGTTTTAGCTAATTCAAGTACTGAAAAGCCGACGTAGGTAGGTTTGTCATACTTAACCTTAACACGATTCATCTGTATAATAACTAAATTTTCATGTATGATGGTGCAGCTGTGGAAATTTTGTTTACTTATTAAATAGTTAGCACCATACCTTTTCTTAATATTATCCCAGTTTGTAATCAATTTTACATCAACGCGTTTGTCAACATTTTCCATAGTCTTACCAAACACACTGTTATTCATGAGCTTGTAGAAATCTTTTTCAAACTCGTTAACCGCATTCGTTCTTAAATTATTGTTCAGATCGATATATGGCTTTAGCCACGGTGACTGATTAAATTCTAGTACGCGATGAATTTTGGATAACTTCAAACCATGCTGCAAACACTGTTTTAAATTTCGGTAATGAATGATATACTTAGATTTATCGCACAAATTAGCAATGAGCATTTTCGTCGTTGATGCAATGTACGGGGGCTTCATATTTTCAGGGCAGAACGGTAGGTCATTATGAGAAGTGTGTAACTCTTTAGGATACTGTAAGTCAACTTCGAGGAAATAGCCTTTATCAGCTTCATCACCTAGAGCGTGTAGCTGTAAAGCATCAATTTCGCACTGCGTTAGCCAGCGGAAACCACTCACCGGTAGATGCTGACTCATCGCCCACCCATACTGATTATTAGCATCGAGGTAAACGATATACCGAGATTCCTGACTAGATTCGAAACTCGGCATGTACTTATTATTCGCCTTCGAATACCGCCCGCTGCACTGACTCAGACCGCCTCGAATTGATGATTTTATAAAGTGCACCATATCGATATATGTCAGCAGTTCCAAATTCACATGCGTGTGTTTTAACATAGCATCCCAACTTAACCCAGGTGCAGTAAAATACTGACATGGGTCAAGGCTGTAAGTGTTCATGCAAACACAGCGAAAATTTTCAAAAACATCAGCTAACAAAAGTACATCTGTCTTTAAATATAAATCGGAGTATTCACCCAGCGTTTGAATGTGGAACTGCTCCCAGATATGTTGTGCATGTAAATAGTCATCATCACTAATATCTGCTGAATTCAGCGAGCTGTAAAAGGATTGTTTCGATGGTAAGGCACGTTCTTCGAGGCGGTCTAAGCAGTCGAGATATTCGTAATAAAAAACACCCTTACGCCGAAGTAAATTAAACTGCGCTTCTTCGGGAAAAACGCGTCGAATTTCCGTAAATTGTTCAGGCTGTAAATGACTAGAAAGTTTATCGAGGCTACTCGCCATAAAGCGAAACGAGTCAAGGAATCTCAGTTTTATAGAATGCTCAGCATCTACTTTTACAGACTTTGCAAACGCAATGTACCGCTCTTTATTCTGAGGGATTATATCTACTTTTTCATCTGAAGCTCCAAATTGTGAAATGAAATGAGAGTCGTAACCAGATAAGTTATGAAAAATTACACGGATAAATTTAGGAACTCTATACTTAAGATTACAGCTATAATGAGCGGCACATCTGTAGAAACCAGTTAAATGATCATGATCAAAAACTTTAGGGTCATTTTCGGAAAATTCCCCATCACAAATGCTACACTTTCTAGCACGTTCATGATCATTTAACTGAATTTCGGTGAGTGGCTTCATAGGAATATTACTACTCAGAATACGACCGAGACGAACTGCATCACTTTCAAGTCTTTCTAAAAATACTTTAGCAGCATCATGTCCTCGATACAGCTCTAACTTGTTAAGCGTACTATCGTAACTACACTTGATGTAATACGCGAAGCTATACGGGACATGCATGTGCGTAGTATTAGTGAAAGAGTTGTCAGGATTAGGTGAGCATGTGTTGCATGGCGTGAGGATGGCTTCAAAGTCTGCATAAATCACGAACGGTACCCACATCTGCTTGTGAAAATTTGTAAATTTTAAAACATTATTGCCTGTAGTAGGTATCTCTGTACGTACATGATTGCAGTCATTCTTGGAATGCTTCGTTAACTGATCTTCAGTTCTAAAATACTGCAAGCATCCATCACATAGCCACTTTTTACACTCATGTTTTGACAACTGACTGCCAACAAGTCTACTCAGATTTTTAATCCAGCAAAAGTGGCTATTCACACTGTTTTCAATATAGAGTAAATTAACATGAGTACTCTTCTTATGACATGTATAATACAGAGGACCTACTACAGACTTTTTCTCCACACCATACACATTAATACTAATGTTATTTAGTTCCTCAAAGCGCTTAATATCCTTTATCTGCACAGGAAATTCTATACTATCGAAATTTAGCTGCGTTGAATAGTGTGGATAGGATGATGTTCTATACGCTACATTCGATTTAGCAGGATTTAAAGCTGACATCACTGCCCATGCAAAACATGCTTCGTCATTGTTTTGGATGTTTACAACAGCTTTTCTTTGCTGAATCCATGTCGGCAGCTCAATGTGCGAAGATCCACGCATAGGATTGTACTTATTGATGTTAACTTCTAGATACATTATTTCAACTAAAGCCCACCCTGATTCCTTTTCCTGAAATTCCTCGCTCTTAGTTGAAATAATGTTAGAGACATCCCTAAGTACATCACCAAAATTAGTCGACTGACTTATGACAAAATTCTTCGTATTAAATGATTTAATGTCCGTTATTTCGGATTCATCCGTGCTTTTAATGTACAAGGCGAAAAGTTCAAAATTAACTTTAAATAAATTATGATTGGACAAAGATTTAGCAAGAAGCTGTTGTACATCCGGTTGAACGCAATTTAAAAAGTTTGAAGTGCTCTGAAACTTTTGACTGGTGCGAATTCTGTAACTAGCAATCCTACTTTTAAATGCTGTATTAATTTCCTCGATGTTTGCGTTACTACAACTTCTACACGCATTATTTTTATGCGCATTACTCCGTAAGTGCCCCTGAAAATGCGAAGATGGTACATCAGTGTTACAGTGCTCGCAGTGAATAGTTTGAAGTTCATGATTTTTTCTAGGTTTTTTACTACTAATACTTTCTACAGCTACATCAGTAGCTGCACGCTTTTTCCCTACTACTACCTGAGGGCAAGTAGATATTTGATGTACCTCTGCTAAGTGAGCCTCGTATCGCACTACGTTAGCGAAATACACACTGCAAACTTTACATAAAGCAGATGTTATGCTAGGGTGTTTTGATTTCATATGGCGCATGAAGTTATCACGCCTTGCAAACGTTACATTACATTCCACCGGGCGAGTTGGCCGTGCGCGTAGAGGCGCGCGGCTGTGAGCTTGCATCCGGGAGATAGTAGGTTCGAATCCCACTATCGGCAGCCCTGAAGATGGTTTTCCGTGGTTTCCCATTTTCACACCAGGCAAATGCTGGGGCTGTACCTTAATTAAGGCCACGGCCGCTTCCTTCCAACTCCTAGGCCTTTCCCATCCCATCGTCGCCATAAGACCTATCTGTGTCGGTGCGACGTAAAACCCCTAGCAAAAAAAACATTACATTCCTCGCAGCAGGGGAACATCTGAAAAGAGAACGACCGATAGAGATTAGGTGAAAGTTACGGAAGAAACCAAGTTTCAACGTATAGAGGTTGGACATGGCTGTGAGTTAGGCCTATAGCATGAGGATTGAAGAGAACGACCAAAGTTACGATGTTCGGAAGAAACCAAGTTTCAGCCTGTTGAGGACAGACATAGCTATGTGTGCGTGTTTGAAATTATACCACGTCTATAGTATGAGGATTGAAGGGAACAACTATTTATGATTAGCTTAAAGTTACGATGTTTTAGAAGAAACCAAGTTTCAGCCTGTTGAGGATAGACATAGCTATGTGCGCGTGTTTGAAATTATACCCCGTCTATAGCGTGAGGATTAAAGAGAACAACTATTTATCAATAGACTAAAGTTACGATGTTTTAGAAGAAACCAATTTTCAGCCTGTTGAGGACAGACATAGCTATGTGTGCGTGTTTGAAATTATACCTCGTCTATAGTATGAGGATTAAAGAAAACGACTATTTATCAATACTCTAAAGTTACGATGTTTTATAAGAAACCAAGTTTCAGCCCGTTGAGGACAGACATAGCTATGTGTACGTGTTTGAAATTATACCACGTCTATAGTATGAGGATTGAAGGGAACAACTATTTATGATTAGCTTAAAGTTACGATGTTTTAGAAGAAACCAAGTTTCAGCCTGTTGAGGATAGACATAGCTATGTGCGCGTGTTTGAAATTATACTACGTCTATAGTATGAGGATTGAAGAGAATAACTATTTATGATTAGCTTAAAGTTACGATGTTTTAGAAGAAACCAAGTTTAAGCCCGTTGAGGATAGACATAGCTATGTGCGCGTGTTTGAAATTATACCCCGTCTATAGCGTGAGGATTAAAGAGAACTATTTATCAATAGACTAAAGTTACGATGTTTTAGAAGAAACCAATTTTCAGCCTGTTGAGGACAGACATAGCTATGTGTACGTGTTTGAAATTATACCGCGTCTATAGTATGAGGATTGAAGAGAACGACTATTTATCAATAGCTTAAAGTTACGATGTTTTAGAAGAAACCAAGTTTCAGCCCGTTGAGGACAGACATAGCTATGTACACGTGTTTGAAATTATACCACGTCTATAGTATGCGGGTTGAAGAGAACAACTATTTATCAATAGCTTAAAGTTACGATGTTTTAGAAGAAACCAAGTTTCAATGAATAGAGGTCAGACATACCTTAAAATCTTCGCGCTGCAAACTGTTACTCGGATAAATAAAATGCGTGCGTTCAAGCCTGAAACTCGAATGATAATATTCTGGTCGTACCTAAAAAGAAGAAACATATATGAATGTAGTGTTGGGTACATCATCTAACCTAGTTATCTTTACAACTCAAAGTTCGAAAACATACCTTTAAAAAAATGCACGTGCTGCAGGCTGTTACTGGGATGAATAAAATTGCGTACTTTCGAACGGTACCTAAAAAAGAACAAACATATATGAATGTAGATGTCTAGCGTAGAAGTTGCTTTGCAAATAAAAAAGTAACTAACAGTTCTACCTTACCTTAAGATTTTTTTTTTTTTTTTTTGCTAGGGGCTTTACGTCGCACCGACACAGATAGGTCTTATGGCGACGATGGGATAGGAAAGGCCTAGGAGTTGGAAGGAAGCGGCCGTGGCCTTAATTAAGGTACAGCCCCAGCATTTGCCTGGTGTGAAAATGGGAAACCACGGAAAACCATCTTCAGGGCTGCCGATAGTGGGATTCGAACCTACTATCTCCCGGATGCAAGCTCACAGCCGCGCGCCTCTACGCGCACGGCCAACTCGCCCGGTACCTTAAGATAAAGGCTGAAGAATAATATTCACAGCAGACGGGAGATGTGTGTATGTAATAAACGCATACAGAGAACTGTGAGCACTTCGCGCAGACTGCAGCGAGTAAATATGCTGCTTGTTACCAAGCGGATGTGAAAAAATCGCTGACAACTGCGGTACAGTCGGAACGAAGTGTTTATGCAACAAGAGCCCCCCTGTAGTCCCGCAGGCTGACGTATTTAAGCCGGAATCGAACCTCCTGTTGATGCCGAGGTGTCAGAATTTAAGAGTTCTGCAGCGGATCGAGCCTTGGAAAGTTAGCGCGTGATCCTCGACTTCTCGAGGGGTGCATACGCGGTATTCCTTACCTGTAGGCACTTAAAGGTATTGAGCTAAAGCTAGATCATGTAATGACGATCGCGCAGGCCCCTCACCTAGCATTTGCTATTTTTTTTTTTTTTTTTTTTTTACGGCTTGTAGTTCGAACCCGCTATCTTCCGAAGTAGCGAGAATGATTGAAGAGCGTTGAGGGTGATTCATTTGTTGGATGGAGGCGTTAAGCTGTGTGCAGGCTTCTTCGGTAGGAGTAGGCTATGTCGGGACATCTAGTTATCGATTTAAAATCCTAGTCAGGAAGGGTACGCGATTCAAATCCTGGCAAATTATGCCGTCGGGAAGGGTATCCGGCTAGATCATGTAATGACGATCGCGCAGGTCCCTCGCCTAGCATTTGCTATTTTTTACAGCTTCTAGTTCGAACCCGCTATCTTCCGAAGTAGTGAGAATGATTGAAGAGTGTTGAGTGTGATTCATTTGTTGGATGGAGGCGTTAAGCTGTGTGCAGGCTTCTTCGGTAGGAGTAGGCTATGTCGGGACATCTAGTTATCGATTTAAAATCCTAGTCAGGAGGGGCAACCGGTCGTATAAAACTATGGTGTGAGGCGGGGTGTGCAAAAAAGCTAGCAATAAGTAAGGGCTGTTGATGGGGACATTAAACCTTGTGCAGACTCCTTCGAAAATGATTTTTTGAGTAGAAGACGTTGAGGGTGATTCATTTGTCGGATGGAGGCAATAAGCCTTGTGCAGGCTTCTTCGGTAGGAGTAGGCTATGTTGTAATGTTCGGAAGAAACCAAGTTTCAGCCTACTGAGGTCGGACATTGTCGTGAGGGGTTTGAGTTCAGCTCGAGAAGCTGCTAATAATTTTAATGCGAACTGTACGCGTGTAGCGGACTCTGTACCCTGCTGAGGCAAACACATTCCAGCGAGGAGCTAGCGAGCCGGATGTAGCTTGCGTGCGTGCGTGTGTGTAGGCATGCTTCAAAAACAAATCCCAGAATATTTTTTCCTCGTTCTAGAGTCTGTTACCCTTCCTGATGTAACAAGACAAGGATTTATTTTTTAGACTGCACTTGGCTAGAAATAGCTACATGAAATATCGCAAGAATTTGTTGAGTTGCCCTTCCTGATGCAAAACTGGGAGTATCTAGCCTCTTACATCATACACTATGGTTTTCAACCGGTTGCCCTTCCTGACGTCAAAGAACTCGGATTAAGAATCTGTCGAGAATCGGGGGTTTTACAGCTAGATGCTCTTCTTAGACTTTAAATAGCTGTATCACGAACTATTGTTTTACTGCTGGATGCCCTTCCTGACTAAGATTTTAAATCGCAAGAATTTGTTGAGTTGCCCTTCCTGACGCAAAACTAGCAGTATCTAGCCTCTTACATCATACACTATTGTTTTCGACTGGTTGCCCTTCCTGACAACTCGGATTAAGAATCTGTCGAGAATCGGGGATTTACAGCTAGATGCACTTCTTAGATTTTAAATCACGAACTATTGTTTCACAGCTGGATGCCCTTCCTGACTAAGATTTTAAATCGCAAGAATTTGTTGAGTTGCCCTTCCTGACGCAAAACTGGCAGTATCTAGCCTCTCACATCATACACTATGGTTTTCGACCGGTTGCCCTTCCTGACAACTCGGATTAAGAATCTATCGAGAATCGGGGGATTTACAGCTAGATGTACTTCTTAGATTGTAAATCACGAACTATTGTTTTACAGCCGGATGCCCTTCCTGACTAAGATTTTTAAATCGCAAGAATTTGTTGAGTTGCCCTTCCTGATGCAAAATTGGGAGTATCTAGCCTCTTACATCATACACTATTGTTTTCGACCGGTTGCCCTTCCTGACGCTGAAAGACCAGGATTTAGCCAGTTACCCTTCCTGATGTAACAAGACTAGGACTGCACTTGGCTAGAAATAGCCACACGAAATTATTATATAGAAAGAGAATTGCTGGACTGATGACAGCTGTCAGAAAGGCATATAAGTTTGTAAAGCACGTGGAATTTGCCGCCACCGGGGCAGCACTGTTCTCTCTGGATTAAAAGCTTTGTTTCCAAACAAGAGCACGTGGAATTTGCCGCCACCCGGCAGCACGGTGATTAAAGATGGCGGATGACAGCTGTCAGAAAAGCACATGGGTTTGTAAAGCATGTGGAATTTACCGCCACCGGGCAGCACGGTGATTAAAGATGGCGGATGATAGCTGTCAAAAAAGCACATAGGTTTGTAAAGCATTTAGAATTTGCCGCCACCACATAGAGTGTAACTCTGAGGTTTGTGATGCAAGATGGCGGATGACAGCTGCACGTGGCTTTGTTTCCAAACAAGAGCACGTGGAATTTGCCGTCACCAGGCAGCACTGAGGTTTCGGTTGCAAGATGGCGGATGACGTACCACATTTCAAAGGTAAGTAGCTAAAGAGGGCAGCACGATGCTCAAAGATGGTGGATCTAAAGAGGGCAGCACAGTGCTCTGTGGTTTAAAGATGGCGGATGACAGCTGTCAAAAAAGCACGTGGCTATCAAAAAGCACGTGGCTTTGTTTACCTCGCGCTAGTGAGGTTAAGTTGGTAGCACTAAGGTTTAGACCCGTCAAGATGGCAGCACTGCCGATGACAGGTGACGAAAGAGGGCAGCACAGTGCTCAAAGATGGCGGATGACAGCTGTCAAAAAAGGGCATAAGTTTGTAAAGCATTTAGAATTTGCCGCCACCACATAGAGGGCAGCACTGTTTAAAGATGGCGGATGACAGCTGTCAAAGGTAAGTAGCTAAAGAGGGCAGCACTGTGCTCTCTGGATTAAAGATGGCGGATGACAGCTGCACGTGGCTGTCAAAAAGCACGTGGCTTTGTTTACCTCATGCTAGTTAGGTTACGTTGGTACCACTAAGGTTTAGGCCCGTCAAGATGGCAGTACTGAGGTTAGCGATGCGTTGTTGTCTGTCAAAAAGCACGTGGCTTTGTTTACAAATCTGTCAAAAAGCACGTGGCTGTCAAAAAGCACGTGGCTTTGTTTACCTCATGCTAGTGAGGTTAAGTTGGCACTACTGAGGTTTAGGCCCGTCAAGATGGCAGTACTGAGGTTAGCGATGCGTTGTTGTCTGTCAAAAAGCACGTGGCTGTCAAACAACACGTGGCTTTGTTTACCTCACGCTAGTTAGGTTAAGTTGGCACTAGTGAGGTTTAGGTCCGTCAAGATGGCAGCAGTGAGGTTCGCGATGCGTTGTTGTCTGTCAAAAAGCACGTGGCTCTCAAAAAACACGTGGCTTTGTTTACCTCACGCTAGTTAGGTTAAGTTGGCACTAGTGAGGTTTAGGTCCGTCAAGATGGCAGCAGTGAGGTTAGCGATGCGTTGTTGTCGATGACAGCTGTCAAAAAGCACGTGGCTTTGTTTACAAATTCAAATCTCGCGCCAAAATTCAAATCTCCCGCCAAAATTCAAATTTCCCGCCAGAATTCAAATTTCCCGCGCCGCGGGCGGCGGAGGAGGCGGCAGAACCACCCAATTATACTACTCAGAGTTATCACGTACTTGGATGTAGAGTGTTGCCGAAAATGCACTATCCGTTTTTTCATAATGATTTATTTAGGCGAATTTTAGGTGTAAGTGAGGATCTCTTCAAGAATCCATTGCAATGTTATATCTTCATTCATTTCTTGCTCTGTTTTCCATATGATCTCCGAAGGGCCCTATATGCCACCATTTTACTTTTCATAAATCCACTATTTTTTGCATTCCCATCCAGTGTTAATATGGTAACTGATTCCACTGATTATCTTTGCTTTGTTAACCTTCTCGCTGTATGGATTTCAGAGGCATTTCCTCCACTGGGGATCCACTATCCCTCCTGGAAGAGTTACTCATTCTCCCAGGGAGCTGGCGGTACGGTCTACTAATCCCGTAGCAGGATTTCTCCTGGCCAGACTAGAGGTGGAGTAAGTTCACACACGGTAGAACATTTTAAAGAATTGCTGAATGTAATCATTTTGTACCAGTTACTGACAGACTGAGGGTTTAAAAATTGAAGCAGTGGCATAAATTAAATTTGATACAGGCATATGCACCAACAGCAGCAAGTGGTTCAGATTCCGAGTATTTTTGTGGAGATTTGGGAAAAACTTCTAACCACGGTTAACAATCGCTCCATGAAAATAACTACTATTTTAACACAGATGTTAATCATTACAAATCAACAGAGATATGCTGAGACCGTGGTGAGTATCTGAAACAGTTATGCGAGATAGATCAATATTTGTAGCAACAAATACTGTGCATGATTTATGCTAACATAACGTCGACTACATATTTGGAAATCACCAGCTGATAACGAGGATAGCATAGTGAGAAATCAAACGGATTTCATCCCAGTCAAGAAAATATCCCACAATCGCTTACTTTCCGTTAAGATACATCCAGATACTGAGATTGGATCTGTCTCACCTGTTGCCACAAAAGATGAAGCTCAAGGAACTGATGACGTCTGTTGATAATGTCAAGAAAGTAGATACACTTCTCTTAAACAATGAGACAATCAAAACCAAACACAGACATCTGAAACCTATCAGACTATCAAGCCAGATTTCTTTGAAACGCAAACAGTAGTGATAAACATTGCGAGAACACTGGGAGATCTCAAACCTGGTTGAACAAAGAACAAGGCATGGTTGACTGAAGAAACCCAAATGACGGGAGAAAGTACGTGAAATTAAAGCTATTAATAAGATTGTAAATTCACAGACAAAAATAAAGAGAAACATAAAAAAGCAAAGATGTAATGTTTATCAAACTCGTAACCAAGCCATACAACATTGAGCAGGAGATGACACGCCATTTGACATATTTCAGGACAGTTTTATTGCATATCACCGTGCGCGCACCTGAGTGGAAATAGCGGCCTGATCGCAGCATGATATCGAGGGGTGTTTAATTAATATAGATGATGTTTTGGAAGATGAGGAATTAAATGCTACTACATTTGCAGGTATGTACAAAAAAAATACTATCCCTTCTTGCATCATTCTATTCATACCTCGGACTGTCACTGATAAAGGTCGAGCTCAGGCAGTCAACTTGAAAAGGAAAAGACAGTACAGGTACTAATTAGTGAGACAGAAATACCGTAGTTGTCTATTAAACATTAGTAACAAGGGATGATCATATTTAGATCTCGAGGCACGAAGAAATGTGATTATAGAAAGTGACAAGGGACTTTCAGTGAGAATTTGTGTGTCACGGTGGACCGCGAGTACGGCGAGAACACTATGGAACCATTTAACAGACTTTATTCCATTTTCGAGAATATTGCAGTTAAGAAAACATGTGCTAAATTTACACAGACGAAGCTTCACGATTACTTCACGAAACTGTAATGTTTGTAAATGATGTAAAATCATTTATAATAATTCTCTATTAAATACTAACACAGAAATGACTTAGAATAATAAAAATAAAGATATGTATGCTTATGTTTAAGGTGGATGTTCTTTGCTGTTAAAATGTTCGTTATTTTTACAAACTTGTTTTAGCGGACACCTCTCGTAACGGGCATTCTTCCTCGGAAGCGATGGTGTCCGCAGAAGGGAGGTTCGACTGTATCTCTACACTTGCAAGGTTAAGATTGGTTATTGGTAGACCAAGTCTTGTTTTCCTTTCTTCCAGAAAATGGTCAAGACAACATCGGCAGAACGGATGAGAAAACTCAGAGAAAAATTGCGGGATGACAGGCACAAAGAAAAAGAGAGCGAAAGAGATAGAAGGCGATGAGAAGATATGAAGTTAAAAAAGTCTCCGACTGAACAGGAAAAGAAATACAGACAGAAAGGCACTCACAGTATGTCCACAGTCTGCAGAACTTGATGTTCCTTTTTCCCAGTTGGGATCGTACAAATGCCCTCAATCTCTCGGAAAAGCTGTTTCTCGCAGAAAGAAAGTTTGCCTTGTAGCCCTTCAAAGAAAACAGCAGTAATTAGAAAACCTGATTTATGAAAACTTGCCTTCAAAAATAGCAAGGCAGATTTTTTCAGTAGATAAAGTTTCAAATCGCATGATTCCAGAAGACCATCTTTTGAAAGTTGAAAACTTTTCTTAAGCCAAATGAATTAAGCAGATAAGTATCTGTTGCAGATCCAAAAACTGGGAAGAGATTAAATTTGCACGTCATGCGAATATGACAGTGAAGGAGGCATTAGCTTTATTTAAGGAAGAGAACCCCAATGTCATTATCGAATCTTCAAAATTTTATGAATTACGGCCCTGAAGACGTATTATTGTCATCTGAAATGCCAATTTTAACTTTCTAGTTGAAGCCATTTGCAAGAAAGTCAGTGATTTTCCAGTTAATCATGGTGATCTTTTAAATCGTGTTTGTTGTGATGTAGAAAGTGAGACATATATGTCAAACGAATGTGACAAGTGTATCATGAATTTGCACACAATAATTGATGGAGAAGTGTATGCATCTGAAGAAGTTCAATGGAAACAGTGGACTGAAGATGACTGTCGCCCAAAATTGATTTTAAGTGATGGAACTATTGATGAAGCATTAACACAACTTCAGGCTCAATTAAAGAAATTCAAAGAGCATTATTTTGTAAAAAGGTTGCATTCTGCATCTTTCAAGGACATGAAAACCTCTGTTAATGATGATGAGGTAATATTGCAAATAGATTTTTCTGAAAACTATCTAGCACTCACTCAAGATGAGATACAGAGTGCTCGTTGGAGCCATAAGAAAATTAAAGTTATTACTGTTTGTGCCTGGGAAAAATTGGAATACAGTCATATGCTGTCATTAGTGATGAACTATCGCATGACAAGTATTCTGTGTATGCTTGCCTAAAGCTGATGATCACAGAAGTAGGGAAAGAAATTCCAAACTTGACCTCTGTCAAAATATTTTCTGATGGTTGCTCAGGACATTTTAACAACAGGCTTACACTCTCCAGCTTATGCTACATGATGGAAGATTTTGGTGCGACAGGAAAGTGGTTCTTTTTTGCTACATCACATGGATGATGATGATGATGCTTGTTGTTTTAACCCCTTCTTGACCATTGGGACTTACAAGTCCCGCCGTTATAAAAGTGCATTCACATTTTATTCGCAGAGTTTGGATGGCACTTGACTATTGGGACTTGCTAGTCCCACTTCTGAGCAGGAAGTAATATACTTGTAGTGTTATTACTGGTCAACAGATGGCAGGTAAACGGTTATATCTTAACTGTGGTATCTAGGCAACCGTAGAGAAAAGTGTAATCAGTTTTCAAATTATTTATTGCCTTGTGTGACAGTATAAATAAACTTATGAGATAATATTTATGAAGCATGCATATTTGGGAATATATTTCCATTACTGCACAAGGCTTCTAATATGTAATATCGTAAATATTCACATATTTCTAAAAGGGACTTGCAAGTCCCGATGGGCAGCTAGTGACACTCGTGTCGTGAGTGTTTTGTTCCATGCCTTAGTGTTGTTGGAGGGCGGTAAGAATTATACACGTTGTGTTAGTTAGAATTCGAGTGAAATGTTGAAAATGTTTAGGCCTACGACAAAAGGATTAAGTGAAGATGAACTTATTTCTGTCTTATGTGAAGATATTCCAGTGGATGAAGGAAACTTAACTGATTTGGAAGACAGTGACAAAGAAGAAACAGCTGATAATTTTACCAGTGTATTTGATGCAGAATTGGAAGCTGCTGACTGTAAGTATTTATGTATTTTCCCATCAATGGCCTAACACTAATACACATACAAATAATACAAATGCAAATAAAAAATATACAATGATATTTGAATGGTATTTTGCTCAAATATAATTTCCATTACTTTTATGGGGTTATGTTAGTCACTGACAACGTTACAGAACATATACTAGTATTGATTGATTGATTGATTTTCCCTATTAGTTATGTCTGTTACCGTGGTTCGGTGGATTAGCAGAGGTGAAAGAAGGTGCTGGGATGAATAGGTCTCAATATACGAAATTAAAGTTAATTTAAAATTTAACAAGGTTATATTTTCTTTTTAAGATCAAGAAATAACAAATATAACAGGTACTCAGTAGCCTAGCAACAAATCGAGAATGTACAATTACAGTGTTACAGGATATGGGCTCCGAGAGCCAGACACAATTCTTGAGCAATTAGCCCAACTTTAGCCAGATACCAGGTTTGACAAAGGGGCAGAAAACCCCAATCATGCCCAGGAGCTCTTGCTCCCTATTACTGAGTAAAGCCTGCTCGAGGCACACAGAAATCAAAATTTTAAGAAAGAGCAACCCGCTCTTAAAGTTCAAGCCTATCAAAGGCCACACCAAACTCCACCTTCAAGCTGACCTCCAAGCACATGAAAACAGGGGTAAAAATACCCAACCTACTGAGGCCTACTCAATAAAGAAACAGGACAATTACATGGCCTCCAAAATACCAACTTGAGAGGAGGCGTCCTTGCACTCCTAATACACTCTATTTAAAACCTATTTGGCACTAGGCCGCATATGCAAGGGCTAATCCCATACTAAAGAGGTGACATGATAGGAAAACTTTTTTACATTACGAAACGAAGAAAAATGGTTGAGAAAACGTAGTCACCTCAAAAACAATATGAAAGGGAGCTCGAGAGGGTTAAGCACACTCTATCCCAATTTGTAGTTTAAAGAGATAGAATTTATACCAAGAGTCTATTACATTTTAGGGGAAAGTTACATGATAAAAGGTATCGCACCTGCCCCGAGAGTTAAACTGCTGAGCTAGCAAGAAAAGAAGTTATTAAAAGGCCATTACCTTATTGATGAACCGCTGCCCGACGAAAGAGGCGCTTCCCGCCTCCTGCTACATAATTTACACAATGATAGATGCTACTGAAGTGGCTCGGAGACCCAAAAATCAGCAGTTTATATACCCTCGTGGAACATTCGAGACCTTTCAAGAATAAGAACACCCGCCCACAAGCTTTTTATTGAACGGCCAAAAGATTACACGTCAAAACTGAAGAAGAAAACCAGGATTGGTGGAAAATTAATTACAGAAATTTATGAATGGCCAATTTCAAAACTGGCGGAAAGAAAGGGTTAACGTTACCAACTTAAACAATGGCAGAAAGAAATTTAATAAAGAACAAACTTATAAATACTAAATTTCTTCAAAAAAATGGTTCCTACACTTCGCATTAGAGTGCACAATTGTAGTTCATAAGAGGTGCCATCTAGAAGAGAATGTTCGCACTTCTTGCTACAGAGAAAACAAAACAAAAATGCATCGAAAACGACACCGTTCAGAACGCTTCAAAATTTACCAGTAGGGACATCTTCTGAGAAACTTGAGAATTAACCCGGTAGTTAAAGTTCAGGCTTCCTCCAGTAGAGGAGTTTCAACTGGCGCAAAGTTCGAATTAGCGGCGTAGAGGTGTACCACCCGGTACAATGTCAACAGACAAATACACAGTGATGTCTGAATAGTTCTATTCCTGAGTAGGACTACTCTTCATTTGTAGTGTTAGGCCTAATTATTATAAGATAGCAACTAGAATGGTTTGGAGGCTGTTATAAATAGCATATTTGTTTCATTTATTAGGTGTTAATCCTGAAAATGGTGATGAATATGATGAACTGTGCAATGCTGAAGATGGTCCATCAATTGAAAGTAAGATTGCAAGAAATAAAGCTAAACTTACTGAGTCCAACAGAGGATGGAGAAGAAAGCCCCCTTCGATGGTGATACCTGTATATGATCATCTGTTGTGCAAAGAACAAGAAATGATGGCACTAAAATAGAGGTAAAGTGCCCCATTGTAGTAAAAGACTACAATGCAGATATGGGAGGTGCTGACAAAGCTGATCATCTGCGTGCCCTGTACTGTGTTGATAGTCAAGAAAGTGGTGGCAAAGGTGGTTTTGGGGAATATTTGACATAATTCTTGTCAATGCCTTCATCATACATAACCAGACGTACCCAAAGATAACAGTCCTGCAATTCAGAAGAGCTGTTGCCCAAGGACTGGTGAGAAGAAAGAATGTAGGAAGGAAGAGATCCAGCCAAAGACCCATGCCAACTGATGCACCCTAACCTAAAAGAGGGAAAAGTGCCTATTCAGTGTCCAATGATGTAAGGCTAGGAAATAGGGGGTGTCATTGGGCTGCATTTTCACTGAATAGAGGAAGATGTGAAGTGTACAGCAATGACAGGTAAAACTGCTTTGCCCTGTACCATGAAGCAGAGTGACAGTGCATACTTGTATTTTTGTTGTTGTAAATATTAGTTAAATAGTTACTTTATACTTATTTAATAATTCATCACAAATCATGTGCTTCCTATTTAAATAATAATTGTAAATAATTAATGTATATCTTGTCTCAACATATACATCTATGTTGTGGTCAATACTGGGTTTTGTGACTGTTTACTGCCCAACGGGACTTCTGAGTCCCATTCATTTTTTGTTTTCATGTATTTATCCTTTTTGTAAAATGTTATGTAGTATGTTTCATTTAGAGTGTATTAACCTTAAATTTAACAATATTCAACAAAAATATTTTTTATATATATAGTGGTCAAGAAAGGGTTAAGGGGCCTAACATCGAGGTCATCGGCCCCTGATGGTACGAAATGAAACGAAATGCAATGACAAAATAAAAATAAAAAATCCTCCACTCACCAGAACTCAAAACGTGAGGACGAAAAATGAATGGATGGATATTAAAACAATCAGTGGAGACGACCCGCAATGCCTCAGTCTCAGAAACTGACCAAGGGGCTGCTTCTATAGCTCAATACTAAATCGATGATGCTTGCAAGCTAAAGGGGTCGAAAATATAGGTCATCGCACTCTCATAATGGTACCTATCGCTTGGAAAGTAGAACCATGGTATTTGACATGGTGCGGAATTAATCGACAGTATCGTAGACTCGCGATATTCCACACATTATGGCACTACTCACAGGTAATACAGACCTATGATGTTTCACACACAGCGGCGCCATTTACAGGCAACGCAAACCTATGGTTTTCATTACATACGTGTACTAACCACAGGGACTCGTACTATCCCGTGGTGTTCCTTATTTAGCGGATACTAATCATAGGAAAGCCAGAACCCTGGTGTCGCTCATATAGTGCTACTAATCACAGGTAACGTAAAAGCCTGACCGCACGGTGTTCCTGATTGCTACTAACCACAAACCTATTTGGTACCTAACATAGTGGTACTACGTGCAAATAATAATGACCCATGGTGTTCCCCGCGTGGTGGAACTAATCACAATTAGTTTCATGGTTCTAATCCAATCATCCCTTGGTCGCCCCTCACGACAGACAGCGGATACCGTGGTTGTATAATTCGTCTGCCTCCCCTGCTTGTTGTTTAAAGGGGCCTAACATCGAGGTCATCGGCCCCTAATGGTACGAAATGAAATAACCAAAAGTTCAAATTAATCCACTGAACAAAATAAAATAAAAATGTCATGAAGAATGAATGGACGGATATGAAACCTACAAAAACACAAATAAACAAACAAAAACAGTGGATCCGACTCAAAAAACGGGCATAAATAACAGTATTACTGACCAAGGGACCACTTATAAAGCACAGTCCGGAATCGATTATGCTTGATGTCTAAAGGGGTCCAAAAACCAGGTCTACGGCCCCGCAGTATGGTACAAGTCGCGAGGACAGTAGAACCATGATATGTCTCGAGATGCGGTACGAATCAAAGGTAGCGTAAACTCACGGTGTTCCAAGCATTAAGGTACTACTCACAAGTATTGTACGTCGTAACGGTTGTGATAGTACATATATCACACCCCAGAATTATATGTAGAAGTTAGAGGTATTATTGTCAGTATTCGATTTATTATTATTATTATTATTATTATTATTATTATCATCATTATTTCATTTATATATTTTGCCATTTATATTGGTAAGCTGGAAGATATCCACATATGTAGGTATGAGTAATTTGTTTTGAACGAGTGGGAAAACATTGCTTTAATAACTCTGGTAATTTGAATGAGTCATATGGCTACCCCAGTGTTTGTTGTGATGTACTTGTGTCGGGAAATTCATGAGTCATGTATATATCCCAGCCTGATGAGATGAGCTTGTTGCTGTATTAGGAAAATTTGGTGACTCATGGAATAAACCCCAGAGTTTGTTATTGTCTTGGGAGGAAGAAGTAGTTCAGGGCTTGGTCTTGACTAGAGATCACTCATGATTGGTGGGCAAGCACCAATCCAGACGTATCATCTGAGAGGAGGGGGATGTTGATGTCTATAAAGGTCGATCATACGGCGGCAACCTGGAACATTGTAAGGGTGATTGTAGAGGTGATTGTAAAGGAACGAGAAGGAAGATAACTACAACTACAACTGACGCACTGTACGAGAAGGAAGTAGTGCTGATACACGGTACTGGAGTGACACGGCAGCAATGGACTGGACTTCAAACGTTCGTGGAGCGTAGTCTTGTTATGTTCGTGGAAAGTGGCTGATTGTGGAGAGTGCTTGCGCATTAAGTATGGTAGCACTTGTGGCGGCCTAGCATTATATGTTGGTGAAAGCTCTCTCAGACTTTCCATAAATTATGTTGAGGATCGACAGACGTGTGTATATATCTTTACATCAAGTATTAAAATATGTGAACACAGTAGTACAAGGTACAGTATCTGTGTGATGTGATAACTGCCGATTATGAGAATCGGTAAGTCGAATTGATATAGAGACAGTGAAGGGTATTTATCTTCATACATGTACATTGTTCATCGGACTATCTACAAACGGTAGCTTAGTTCTCGCTTTCGTTTTCCCACGATTTTGATTATTGTTGTTGTTGTTGTTGTAAATATGGAGTCTTCCAGTAATATTTTATGTGTGTATTATATGTATAATGTTGTATGTTGATGAGGTGCTCATGCACGGAATTTGTTCAGAATATAGTTAGCTATTTTAGAATCAGTTTTATTGATGAACCTAGGTGCAGTTTCTACCTAATTAGTTGTTTTCAGGAGGTTAGGTAAGGCCTGCAGCAGATGTACCAGTACGCAGCATTATGTACACGCCCTGGGATATACAGTTTATCATGCTCTTATCTAAATTCGAGGGATCCATTCTGGTGAACTCTGGCGCCAATACTACGGACATTTCGGTTAATTATGCTTATTAATTTTATTAAGTTTTTGAGTAATTTCATTTATATATTTTTATTCATGATTTTATTTATTATCATCAAAAAAGTTACAAGGTAACGCAGACCTATGGTGTTTCTCACACAATGGCGCCACTCATAGCCAACGCAAACCGATGAGGTTCCTCACCTAGGTGTACTAAGCACGGGCGCCGGCATTCCCGTGGTGTTCCTGATGATGATGATGCTTGTTGTTTAAAGGGGCCTAACATCGAGGTCATCGGCCCCTAATGGTACGAAATGAAACGACAAAGTAAAAGTTCAAAATTATCCACTGACCAAAATAAAAAATGTCATGAAGAATGAATGAACGAATGAATGAATGAATGAACATGGATTTAAAACAATCAGTGGATCCGACTCAAAAAACTATCATACTTAATAGTATTACTGACCAAGGCACCACTTCCAAAGCAAATCGAGGATGCTTGGTGTCTAAATGGGTCCAAAATACAAGTCAAAGGCCCCTCAGAATGATACTTATCGCTAGTAATGTAGAACCATGGTATCTGTCCTGTTGCGGTACTATCAATGGTAGCAGAGACTTGCGGTATTCCACACATTATTGTACTACTCAAACCTTATGAAATTCGACATTAATACAGACCTATGTTTTTCTCACTCTGCGGCGCCATTCACAGGCAACGCAAACCTATGATGTTCATCACATAAGAGTACTAACCACAGGGACCTCTCCCTATCCCGTGGTGTTCCTCATATAGTGGGTACTAATCACAGGTAAGGCAGGTCCATGGTAGCTATCATCCCATGGTCCCGCTCATATGGTGGTACTAATCACAGGTACTGCAAAAGCCGACCGCGCGGTGCTCCTGTGTGCTACTAATCACAAACCTATTTCGTACCTAATATAGTGGTACTACGCACAAGTAAAAGCGACCCTTGGTGTTCTCCGCGTGGTGGCACTAATCACATATAGTTGCATGGTTCGAATACAACCATCCCTTGGTCGCCCCTTTTAGTCGGCTCTCACGACAGGCAGGGGATACCGTGGGTGTATTATTCGTCTGCCTCCCCCACCCACAGGGGGGGTGTGTTTGGTCCGCGAGAGGTATTTTATTTCCCTCAAGTCCGCCGGCAAGCCGGTTAGGACACCCCTATCCGCCACCTGGGACGCGCCACGTGGGAGTATCACCTCTCCCCCTGCTACGCCTGCGTAGCAGGTTCGTGGCGTGGTGTTCCTCACATAGTGGGTACTAATCACTGGCAACGCAGACCCACGGTGTCGCTCATATAGTGGTACAACTCACAGGCTACGCCCAGACGCGTGGTGTCGCTCACACGGGTACAACTCGCAGGCAACGCCCAGACCTGTGGTGTTGCACACACGGGCACGACTCACGGGTACTGGAAACCCACACTGAACCCCCCTCGAGTGCTACGAATCACAAAAATATGGAGTACCTAACAGAGTGGTACAACTCGCAAGTAAAAGCGACCGATGGTGTTCCACGCGTGATGGTACTCATCAAAAGTAGTTTCATGGTTCTAATCCAAGCATCCCTTGGTCGCCTCTTTTAGTCGCCCCTCACGACAGGCAGGGGATACCGTGGGTGTATTATTCGTCAGCCTCCCCCACCCACAGGGGGTGTGTGTTTGGTCCGCGAGAGGTATTTTATTTCCCTCAAGTCCGCCGGCAAGCCGGTTAGGACCCCCCTATCCGCCACCTGGGACGCGCCACGTGGGAGTATCACCTCTCCCCCTGCTACCGCCTGCGTAGCAGGTTCGTGGCGATGAAGAATTATCAGTATCACTTTTCAAATTTTGTTCCATTAAACGTTTGGAGAACATTTTAAAGGGGCAGAACAGAAACATCACTGATCCCAGATGACACTATGTTGCTTCAATTGTGAGTATATAAGAGTTCCTTAAAAATATCACCCCTTATTCTGTACTTAATCTGAAATAGTTCACATACGTCATGCCAGAAGAATGAAAACAGTATGACTGCATCAGGACAAGATAGCTCAAAGGCCTGGTCATAAACTAGCACTCAAATATTGAAATCCTATCATTAAATTGCAGAAAAATAAGATTTATGATTTGTCCACTTGTACACCCCTCTCCCCTACATAAATCTAGAAGTCAGAGAGAGGCCTGTTCATGAAAAATCATCCTTGGCGACTTCAGTTTCTTTTAACAGACCTGCAGGCTCAATTTTCAAAGAGCCGTTACTAGACTTTGGATCTACAGATGATGTCTCTCTTAGCACAGGCCAGAGCAAAACGGTTGTGACAATATGGAACTGCTTAGCTATGAGTGGTGTTGAGTAATGATATTTGGAGCATAACAAGTGCATCCAGATGGTATGAAAGGTGCTACTAAAAGGGTCAGGCACGCTCCAATACCACTTCCAGCCCAGCAAGGAATGCAATGGCAAACTACTACATTATACCGGCATGCTTCAATTAGGCATTATCATCAAATTTTTTGTTTCTATACAACCCCACAGTCTTCAGCAGTGCTATATGATGATCCACCCAGCTTCTGGGTTGATGACATGAAAGACAGATAATGTAACATTTCTGAAATATTTATTTTCAATATTTTCAATTTTCAATATTGCATATTCTCCACCTGATATAATTATCAATGGAATACATCTGTATACAGAGGGGGAAGGGAAATAAAAATAATAAAAGAAGGAAATGGAAAAATACAAATATAATTCTAAAACCAAAACAGCAAATAAAATGTCAAAAGGCAACTAGCAACTTGAGTAACCATACTCTTGAAATTTGAAATACTTAAACAGACACCTCGTTCCCATCAAGCAAACGACAAGAATATCACTAGTCTCGTCATCACCAATATGAGATCAGGTGTTTCACAACAGTCTTCCTTCATGGCAACCAGATATAGAAACACCACACCACAGCTGTCCTTGCAATTACACTCTGCTTGTTCTCACATTTAAACCTCTTAAATCCCACTAAATACAGCCAGTATCAAGGCCCGATTTCTCGGGAAATGGATTGACAATGACTGTGCCAATGACACCAATTCTTCGCATAGATTGACTACAATACAAAGTACTTCAGTCTCCCTCTTCACAATGTGTTGCACAGTTCATATCAAGGATGCTCAAGAAGGAACACCTCACCGCTGATGGGAACTCTAGCGACACTCCATCACCACCTGTAAAAAAGAAATTCAGTCAGGAAACAGAAATTGTTATTTTACCAATTATAAGCAGATTGTTTAAGAATAGGGTCTTTTCTAAGTTTTGTTAAGTTTTCACTGACTTGGTGTGAAAAGACATTAAAAGGCTATTGTTCACAGACATTGGAGAAGACTGGAACACACTGAATGAATGCTATATCTACGACAATTTAAATTACAAATGTCGATACCGACGAATCTGGAGGCAATGATGACTTTTGGGAAGGGTATACTAAGGAGGATGCACTAACAGTCTGATTTTGTCTGTACATTTTCACTATAATTAATATGTTTTCTATAAATCATCTTTCTGTTTGGAAAACAGGGCTTACTGTAAAAACCTCCTTAAGTCCATTTTTTCAGGAATTACAGTTACTGTCACAGTAAGTACAGAATGTGTCAATCTATCAACAGCAAAATAAAACCACTAAATGATATCTCTCATTATAGGCCTACAATAAAATAAGCCCAAAATCCCTAGTCCATGACTGGCAAATTATTGACAGGGAAAACCCACCAAATACACCTAGAGTATTTTCCCAGACTGCATTTACCACTTACTTCAGTACTGAAAAGTACAATGAGAAACAGCTATCTCCAGAACCTAATATTCAATAATGGCAGTTTAAATAAACAGTATCCTTGTTATGCCATCTCTAGACAGATTTATACTCTATTGACTAACAGTAGTACTACAGCAACTCCTTATAACTCAGCAGGCTGGATTCAAGATGGGAAAAGGCTGCACTCCACAAGTTCTTTCTGAACCGGACACAATATGCTGAAGACTGTTTCGAGAGACGACATATCACGGAGGCAGTATTATCGACTAATCAGCAGCTTATGATACTGTAAACCACAGATTTCTGCAAAAATTCTATATAACCAAAGATTGATTATGCTTGTTGATTAACGCGCCTTAACATCCAAGGTACTCGGCCCCTATAGTAGAGGTGGGGACGGAGCGAGTAATACCGATGAGTAATCCGGTTGTAGCGGTAGAGCGCACCACCGATCCCCTCCGCTTACAACTGCGAGTACTCACGGAGGACCTGAGCACAGTGTAGCGCACAACACACGTACGAAAGTACCTGTATTCAATCTGTGTTGTTTCGAATGTACGTATATATTTCCTACGCTTGTTATGTTTTGTAGATAATGTAAAGTCTGTTAGATTATATTTGTGGTGTTAGTGTGATATTTAAACATATTCGTAGATAGTAGTTATATTTTTAGAACATTTAAAGGAATTTAAAGAAATTTTTACAGAACGTTGTTCCACAATGGCCACGAAAACCGTCGGATGCCTGGCAGTTTTTTGACATCACTGACAATAGGAAACACGCAAAATGCAAATTTTGTGGCCACACATACGCGACGGGTGGTGGCACATCAAATATAATATAATATAATATAATATAATATAATATAATATAATATAATATAATATCTGTATTTATAGAAGCATTCTACTGATAGCTGTTTGGTATTGGGACGTGTAGTAGTATGTTGTCAGATATGTTTTGTAATCACATTTACAAAGAAGGACATTCCAGTCAACGTTCATTTACGTAATTACTTTTGTCATCCTGTAGATGAAATTATGTCAGTGTTTTTCATTATATTCTGATAAGATTCTTTATATTCAGGTTATTCTTCTCATTAACAGTGTACCGTATCACATGAACTTACGAAATAATTGTTAATACATTACTTTTCTGTTAACTTCCAATCCCCTTGTATACAAACCCTTTCGGTAGATATGCGCCATACTTTGTTTCACTATTCGAATGAGTTAACTATACGAGTAACTAACATTTATTCCACATACTACCTCCTACTCCCTAGCAGTTACGTATATAACAATTATAGTGAATATATATGCAGTTATTTACAGTTTTTACGTTTTGAGAGAAGGGTATTAATAGAGGGATGCAATACCTTCGCAGTGCATACCTGTAACGTGTTTAAACGTCCCGCGTCAGGACATTCACTCGGTAGTTCACTCGGTACTACCGGGTGATGACGTCACAACAACTGCTCCGCTCCGCTCCGCTCCGCTCCGCTCCGTCCCCAGCTCTACCCTATAGTATTTTTCTACTCTGATGGCGGGCGGCCTACATGCTGTCAGGGGGCGGCCAACATGCTGTCAGGAGAAGTGGGGTGCGGGCAGTATGTCACTGCCCAATCAGACAAAAGATCGCCTAGCGGTGGCGCTGAGAACTATTCAGTCGCCCGGAGACTTTGCCGCGCTCACTTCGCTCCACGAACTGCTGTGTTGCCGAGTAGTCTTACAGTGTGCGTTGGGTATTACAAAGAGCTTGTTTGACGAGTTTGTTTTATGAGTAATTCTTGCCGCGTCCTTTACCGCATTCTTCGACTAACGTTTTCGTGGCATGTGATATGACGTTAGTTTTTTCTATTGTTTCTATTTGCGTTGCTCTGTGTTTTTTTTTATATATAATTGCACTATACGTATATCGTACAATGGCGAAGAGGAAGGAGATAAGGAGCCAGGGTAGAAAACTGATCAGCAATGTTCATGAATATTTTCAAAAGATGATGCTTGATGATGATGCTTGTTGTTTTAAGGGGCCTAACATCGAAGGTCATCGGCCCCTAATGGTACGAAATGAAAGAACAAAAATTACAAAGGCATCCACCGACCAAAATAAAAATAAAAAATGTCATGAAGAATGAATGGATGGACAGGAACCCAACAAAACACAAAACAAACAAAAACAAAAACCAGTGGATCGGATTCAATAGAGAACGAAAATAACAGTATTACCGACCAAGGTACCACTTATAAAACACAATGATGCTTGGTGTCTAAAGGGGGTGCAAAATCCACGTCTAAGGCCCCACAGAATGGTACATGTCGCGAGTAAAATAGAACCATGGTATGTGTCATGTTGGGGTATTAATCAGAAGTAGCGAAGACTCACGGTGTTCCACAAAAGATGGTACTACTCACAAGTATTGTACTTCGTACAGGTAACGCAGACCTATGGTGTTTCGCACACAATGGCGTCACTTAAAGCCAACGCAAACCGATGAGTTTCCGCACCTAGGGTACTAGTCACGGGTGCCGGTCCCAAGGGCCCCGTGGTGTTCCGCACATAGTGAGTACTAATCACAGGCAACGCAGACCCACGGTGTCGCTCATATAGTGGTACAACTCACAGGCTACGCCCAGACCCGCGGTGTTGCCCACATGGGTACAACGCACGGGTACTGGAATCCACCAGGCCAGGCTTTTTACTGCAACGAATCACAAACATATTTCGTACCATATTAGTGATACTACTCGCAAGTACATGCAACCCATGGTGTTCCCCGCATGATGGTACGAATCAAAAGTAGTTGCATGGTTCTAATTCATTCATCCCTTGGTCGCCCCTTTTAGTCGCCTCGCACGACAGGCAGGGGATACCGTGGGTGTATTATTCGTCAGCCTCCCCCACCCACAGGGGGTGTGTGATTGGTCCGCGAGAGGTATTTTATTTCCCTCAAGTCCGCCGGCAAGCCGGTTAGGACCCCCCTATCCGCCACCTGGGACGCGCCACGTGGGAGTATCACCTCTCCCTCTGCTACGCCTGCGTAGCAGGTTCGTGGATTTTCAAAAGAAAGCAGAAAATAATGGCCCTTTAGTGAGTGTGTATAAAGTGCAGCAGAGAGTGTCGGAAGCTTGTCAAGTTAGTACGCGAACCGTTCAGCGTATAGTAAAGGAAGGTAAAGACGGTACCCAGTCATCTGGTTCCATCTCATTTCAATCACCGCGCAAACGAATCAAAAGGAACTGTATAACAAAGGCAATCGACGGATTCCATAAAGATGTAATTAGAAGAACTCTCCTCAGTTATTACGTAAAGGGTGAATACCCAACACTGAACAAATTACGTGATGATTTAGAAAGATATATAAAATTTGAATGGGGAGTTACTTCATTGTGGAGGATACTAAAGTCTATGGGGTTCAAGTATTAAAAAAAAGCAACGACGGGAGAAGATTTTTAATGGAGAGAGCTGATATAGTAACAGCCAGAGTAACGTTTTTGAGAAAAATGCATCTCCTGAGGAATAAGGACCCATCGCCCCATATATTTTATTTAGATGAAACTTACATTCATCAGAATTACGCTCCAACGAAAATCTGGCAAGATAAAGACGGTACAGGAGGTTTAAAAGTTCCTGTAGGGAAAGGTGGACGAATTATAGTTTGTCACGTAGGTTCCAGTCGCACTGGTTTTCTACAGGAATGTAAATTGGTTTTCAGGCCAAAGGTGAAATCGACCAGTGATGACTACCACATTGATATGAACGCTATGGTTTTTAAAGAGTGGTTTTTGAAGTTTTTAGACGCTCTTGACGAAAGGAACATCAAAGACGCAGTGATTGTTGTACCGTGAAGAAGATTTCCTTTCACTCTTCGTTTTATTTTATCAGTGTAATTGTGCTTGCAAGCTCTTTTATTTAGATGTTATTTATATATGTCATGTTGTATTATGTTTTGCATTGCCCTTCCTAAATAAACGTTGGCCTCATGCCCTCATGGCACCAGGATAAAGGGAAGTTTCTTCCCGTCCTGGGGTGTTTTCAACCTTAGGTTCGCTATCCTCCTCTTGCCTGCACGTCTGGTGACAAAACTCCCCTCCCCTTTGAGTGCGCGCGCGCCTCTCCCTGCTGGGCAGGCGAGCGCTCGCTGCTCCTTGCCGTCATTCTGATTCCGGTCTGCTTGACTTGCTCGCTGCATTCGCAGCCGGTCCCGCTGCGGCCTCGAACTGAGGACTCACCAGACGTGGAGGTAAGACGTTAAGACTGGAACCCCTTGTGTAGCGCGTTATGAAAGTTGAGGAAGCGGATTGCAATTGTAAAGAATTTCATGTTAAGGCTTTAGCCTACGTAAGGTTTCAATAGTTCTTTGCCCCGGGCAAGTTTCACTTAAAATAAAGTATGAATGATAGAGGTATTTTAAGGTCTGTAGACCTGAGTTCGTTTGCTATGTTGTCCTTATGTATGGGACGGATAATGTTTTAAAATTGTATTAGCGTAAACTATTCCGGTCTCTGAACTTTAAAGAGTTTTGGTCAATGTGTGAAATAATTGAGAACGAGAGCCGAACAGAAGGCTGTGATGTATTGAGCAAGCAGTATGTACTTAAAGTTCTTGCTGTTATGTATGACACTTTAGTGGCAAACGCTCTTGCGTATTTTTCTAGTAAAGATCATACTGGTTAGAGTTAGAATCTTGGTACTATTGAGCAGATTGGCATACCAAGAGACCCTAAGTTAGGTGTTGGTAAACTAAATCATGTATTGTTTACAGGGCTTGACCCACGGTTTCTAATGAATGTTCTATTAATCAGTATATTGTGCTGGTCACATGTGTTTAAATTCTTTTAGTATGGCACTTTAAATTGGGACATGTCCCTGGTCTTGTTTAACTTTGTATACCGAGGTAACGCAAACTAATTTATATAATAAATTACTATCTGGCAAACTGTATGTGCCTTCAAGCCCCATTCCCTTGGCCCACCGCTTCTTGCTTCGAAAGCTATCGGGTGTAAACTCAGTACAATTGTAATGGACAATGCCAGCTACCATTCAGTACAGCTAGAACGAATTCCTACAACGAACACACGAAAAGCTGATATTATATCGTGGTTATCTGCTAGGAATATTCCTCATAACAGCAATCACACCAGACTCGAACTGTTGTCTCTTGTGAAACAATTCAAGCCAAAGGCAAAAATGTACGAAATTGATACACTTGCTGACAGAAAGGGTCATACCGTTGTTCGCCTGCCACCCTATCACTGTCAATATAACCGCATAGAGCTGGTTTGGGGAAACGTTAAAACTGCTGTAGGGAAAAGGAACAAAACGTTCAAACTAACTGACGTCCAATCTTTAATGGAAGAAGAGCTGGATAAAGTAACCGAACAGGAGTGGAAGGCTTGTGTGTCACATGCTGAAAAATTTCAAGAGGACGATTACAAAAGGGACGTGGTATTGGACACAGTCATGGATGATATCATCATAGGGCCCTTTCACACGATCCACTGCTTGCCACGCCACTCCACTCCACTCCACTCCACTCCACCAGAGGTGTGGTAAAAGGCCGGTAGCATTCACACGAGACACTTCGTGTGGCGCAACCTCCGTCCACTCTCGTCAACAGCAGGCTGCTGTCGACCGGTCTGAAGTGTCTTCCACACTGGGCGACCGGAAGCTCACTCATCACTGAATCAGATTAGCTCGATCAGACAGTCAACATATAAATGAGCTACAAGTTCGAAGATTTCGTTTCAAAATATCGGTTCCATTCATAGATACTGAAAATAGAAATACAAAATCTGCCTTGTCAGTGGGATTAACGAATGACAGACTATTCAAATAAAATAAAAGGCTTCAAATGTGGAATGAAGTTTCCCATGAAGTGATTCCACTTTCTGCCGAACTGGACAACTCCAAAGAGAGGGAAGTTGATATCTACAGTAATAGGCTAAATGTGTTATATGTTAACAATTTTCGATATTACAATAACATGGCGTGACCTTGGAATGACAAGGTTCTATCTGCCATTTCTATTATTTGGAGAAACTTGCAGTTGAAAATTCAAACCATCATAATTTTGTTCAGTTTTAACAAAAACACTTCAAATTTTCTGAATTACCTGATACACACAAGACACAAATGCATTGTGTCAGAAAATCAATATCGTTTCAATTTTACCATAAATTGAAAGCGTAAAAATGCAGTTAGAACCTTGTCTGCTCAAGATAACGTTAAATCGTAAGTTGACAAGGTTCTATGTGCTCTTAGAACCTGTCTTGTTACATTTCACAGGATTAATACTTTATAATGCCTTGTTACATTTCACAGGATTAATACTTTATAATGCCTTGTTTGCTATCGTATACAATGGAATATTTCAGATAAAATTTGCATCTTCACCTGTTATTACATTTTATACGTTAAATATTTCAATTATTCATTGGGATGGAATAACTTAAACGAGAAAACCGGTTAATTAATGTCAGAAATTTCAACTTATTATATTTATTACAAAAAGTATACAATATATCCATGCTGTTGTTGTTGTTGTTTGAGTCATCAGCCCACAGACTGGTTTGATGCAGCCTTCCATGCCACCCTATCCTGTGCTAACCTTTTCAATTCTACGTAACTACTGCATCCTACAACTGCTCTAATCTGCTTGTCATATTCATACCTTGGTCTACCCCTACCGTTCTTACCGCCTACACTTCCTTCAAAAACCAACTGAACAAGTCCTGGATGTCTTAATTAAGATGTGTCCTACCATTGTATCTCTTCTCGTTAAATTTAGCCAAATCAATCTCCTCTCACCTATTCAATTCAGTATCTCTTCATTCGTGATTCGATCTATCCATCTCACCTTCAGCATTCTTCTGTGACACCACATTTCAAAAGCTTCTGTTCTCTTTCTTTCCGAGCTAGTTATCGTCCAAGTTTCACTTCCATACAATGCCACACTACAGAAAAACGTCTTCAGAAATATTTTTCTCATTCCTATATCAATGTTTGAAATAAGCAAATTTCTTTTCATAAGAAAGCTCTTCCTTGCTTGTGCTAGTCTGCATGTTATGTCCTCGTTACTTCTGCCATCATTAGTTATTTTACTACCCAAGTAACAATATTCATCTACTTCCTTTAAGACTTCATTTCCTAATCTAATATGCCCTGCATTACCTGCCTTCGTTCGACTGCACTCCATTACTTCTGTTTTGGACTTATTTATTTTCATCTTGTACTCCTTACCCAAGAATTCGTCCTACCATTCAGCAGCTTCTCGAGATCTTCTGCAGTCTCAGATAAAATAACAATATTATCGGCAAATCTCAAGGTTTTGATTTCCTCTCCTTGGATTGTGATTCCCTTTCCAAATTCCTCTTTGATTTCCTTTACTGCCTGTTGTATGTAAACATTGAAAATGAGGGGATACAAACTACAGACTTGCATCAATCCTTTCTGGATTGCTGCTTCTTTTTCAAAGCCGTCGAATCTTATGACTGCAGACTGAGTTTTACAGTATACAGATTGTAGATAATTCTTCGTTCTCGCTATCTGATCCCAATTACCTTCATAATCTTAAATAGTTTGGTCCAATCAACATTATCTAATGCTTTTTCTACGAATGGCATGTACGTGGGCTTGTCCTTCTTGATTCGATCCTCTAAGATCAGACGTATAGTCAGGATTGCTTCACGTGCTCCCACATTTCTTCTGAAGCCAAATTGATCTTCTCCCAACTCAGCTTCAACTTGTTTTTCTATTCTTCTGTAAATAATACGTGTTAAAATTTTGCAGGCATGAGATTCTAAACTAATGGTGCAATAATTTTTACATTTGTCAACACCGGCTTTCTTGAGAATACCCATATCATGTTCAATGACAACAGTTACCTTGAACTAACATGATTGGAACTTACAAGTTTTACAATTATAAATACAGGACTGTGTTGTAGTATGCTTTGTCTTGTAAAGGCGTGAATTGCAACATGGCCTTTATAACTTTCTTCTTTTCTTCTGTAACCTGAGATATTTGATTGGTGACTTCTGGTTTTAGTTCCAAGATTGAAGAAGTTGACTGGAGAAGTAGACTGGGCACTGGCTTCTCCAGCATCTTCAGGTAGACAACCCGTGGCTGAGAATCAAGAGAGTGGCTGAGCACAAACTGAACTTCATGTAGTACCTGACTAAATGTTATAGAACTCACTTTCGTGAAGGGAATCAATTTGTAGTTCAGAAGCTTCGCAGGGGCACCAAAGTCTTCAAAATTAGTGTCCTTCATTTGCACAATCTTGTAAGGTCTTGTTCTATTGATGCCTTTCAAAATTCTGATTAGTCCTAATGGAGAGAAAAATTTATTAACCCACATGGCTTTTTCAATGCAACTATGTACGTTGTCCACTTCCTGAATACACGAGTGACCTGGAGTGGAATATTTCATTGTGATGCACTTCACATGATTGTTGTCTCTCAAAAAATCTAACGCAACAAACGAAATATTCGTATTCCTATTCTGCGGAACACACGAGTCGCTCCATGCTATCAATTCATCAATATTGTTCTCTACAATTACTCTATCCAGTAGTACCCTGCATGCACTGGCGATATCATTTCCTGTTCTTCCTGATTGTACCTCAGTCCAGAGAGCGCAGTAAACTTGTCTTGTTGTTGACAAAATAACGGTCAAATTATACGTGTTCAATTTTCTTCTATAAAAGAAAGAATTTATTTCTGCCCTAGGACAAGCAATCACATTCTGTAGATCAAAACTTAATACAAGTATATCCTTGTTTTTTCTGTCTCTATCTCTTTCAGCTCGAGACAGAGTTCTATTCAGGAAATGCTCTCCGTATTCTGTTTCCTGCTCCTCGGTTGTTATATGCTGATCCTCCGAAACCTTATAAGCTTCACACACATAGCAGCGATCACTCTTCGGCTTGTGAAAGTCTAGATTGTACTCCGTAACAAAGATACGCCTATACAAGCTTTGCTTCGTGGATTGCGGGGATGGTGATTTTGCAGATGTGATTGGATGAAAATATTATAAACTATGTTTCTATTGGATCGCTGGCTAACGAACAGCCAATCACTGCTTTAAGCTCACATGCAACAAGGAAGTAAATTTGACATGGGTGTATCTGCTAGCCAGGAAAAAGGTGGAACAAAACAAGGTTCTATCTTGCAGATAGAACCTTGTCTTGTTTAAGTGTGATTATACAGTCCGCAGATAGAACTTTGTCACACTCGTAGTTTCCACATTTTCTCACAGATGGCATCATAGTGCTTGTTTTCGAATGGAACACGTCAAATAGAACCCTGTAGTGTAAAAATATGACTTTCACAAATTTTGTCAGATAGAACCTTGTCATTCTAAGGTCGCGATGGGTCATTGAAAAATAATTAATCAAGGCTTTTTAGCAGTCTTCATTTCAAAAGAACTGCTTCCAATTAAATTACATAATAACATTTTCTTATTCGGACCGAACACGATAGCCGCAGTCGCTTATGTGCCGCCATTATCCAGTATTCGGGAGATACTGGGTTCGAACCCAACTGTCGGCAGCCCTGAGGATGGTTTTCCGTGGTTTCCCATTTTCAAACCAGGCAAATGCTGGGGCTGTACCTTAATTAAGGCCACGGCCGCTTCCTTCCCACTCCTAGCCCTTTCCTGTTCCATCGTCGCCATAAGACCTATCTGTGTCGGTGCGACGTACAGCAACTTGTAAGAAAAAAAAAAATCTCATTCGTGAGAACTACCAGTCTTATTTACAGAAGGTAGGTGTAGGTAGCAAGGCCATATTGGTAGCTCACTAAATCAGTCGTTCAAACGGTCAACATTGTGTGCGTCACATGTTTGAAGATTTTGCTTCAAAATATCGGCGGAATACATTTTCTCATGTTGGTGTCCTGACGCTGTAAACATGCTTCAAAGATTGACAACAATTCAAACAAATTCCCACTCATACGAAAGTAATTACGGAACATTTTTAGATCATTGGTACGTTCATCTAGAAGAACGATGAGTTCCTCGTTCTAGGCGATATGAATTCAATGGATGGACCCAATGAACCTTAGTACTGTTCTTTCACCTCAACCTTCTTTTCGGAAGAATAAAAATCCCAAGGATAATGTGCGCGTCCATGGACCAGATTCAAACCGAGACGCAAACATGAGGTGGGAACGAGAAGTTGCCGGTAAGTTGACGGAAGTGGACGGCAAGTGTCTGAGAAGTGGAGTGGAGTGACGTGGCGTGGAAAGCAAGTGGACCGTGTGAAAGGAGCCGCCGAGACGACAGCCACAGTGAGGAGTCGAGTGAGGAGGATATTTCCGGTGACAGCTCTGGTAACACGGATCCTTCAGCTGGAATAAGGTAAGATAAAGTAAGAAAATGTGTTGTGTAACTCTGTACTTTTGAACGAATTGTTTTTCGGTCTGTTGTCAATGCACTTGTTATATGCATTACTAACTCTGTACTTTTGAACGAATTGTTTTTCGGTCTGTTGTCCATGCACTTGTTATATGCATTACTAACCAACTCGTATCATACTACATCGAAGATATAAGTAAATAATAAAAATAAATACATAAATAAATAAAAATAATAAAACTCATCCACGGGCCATAATCGAACTGTAACATACGAAGCTCTGTATTTTATTGTTATGTGGATTTCAACGCCTGCGTAGCAGGTTCGTGGATGAATGACATGATATAATTAAAATTTTAAAAATGCATCTACTGACTAGAATTTAAAACAAATGATGAACAATAATTCTGACTTTAAAATAATCACTGGATCCAATTCGCAATGAATTATTTTTGGTAAATGACACACGATTGACATATTATGGTAGGACAAGACTTTGCCTTAAACTGCAATAATATATCATGCTAATAAATCTACTGGCAAGTAAAATAACTCATGCGGGACAAAATTCCGGCACCCCGGCGTCTCCGAAGACCGTAAAAGTAGTTAGTGGGACGTAAAGCAAATAAGAATATTATTTCTCTTTTCAGTAAGTAGGATTGCGTTACTATACTGTGGCCTATCTAACTCCAAAATTTCTTAAGAAATACAACAATAAACATAGGAACACCAACCAAACCCGGAATATACAAAAAAAGACAAACCGAATTTGGCTTAAAGAAGAGATTAAACTCATGTACAGGAAGAAACATCATCTTAACACACAATTGTACGAGAGACACCTGAAAGCTTCACGCGACTTACCAGACACTTATTGGAAAAACTTTCAACCAATGAAAAAATAGCAAATATAGCCATACAAAAACAGAACACATTAAATAAAAAACTAAATGTATTAAAACAATCACAGGACCAGCACACACGCAATCATACACCCAATAGACAACACTTGACTAGATCTACTGAAAATGACCAGCATGTATTCCATCCACCAATGAAAAACCTTACTAGTACAGTATTTAATGAAACAGAATCCATTATACTGAGCAAGGGACCAAAACACAATTGGATAAATGACTCAGTATTTCAAAATATTACTACCATCATCACTGAAACCGAAAATGCCATAAACAAAATACCCCAGGAACAACAAGATGAAATTAGATATGAAATTTAAAAAAACATTACCACAATATATTAACAGAATCAGTAAAGAGAACAACAAGCAAGACACCATGAACCACATACAACTCAAAAAGCTCAAAAACAAAGTTCAACAAAATAATTTATCAATAACTGAAGCAGACAAAGGTAATACAACAGTTATAATGCAAAAAGATGAATACATAACTAAAACCAAAACTTGCTTCCAAGATGAAACCTTCCAAACTAAAAACAAAGATCCCACCAATAGCATTCAAAAAACCTAAACATTTTACTGAAAAACACCCACTTCCTTTTAAATGAACAGGATACTACAAAACTAATCGCAATGAACCCAGGACTACCTACTGCTAAAGCATACATAAAAATTCATAAAGCCAATATTCCCATGAGGTCTGTAATAAACTATAGACCAAGTCCCACCTATAAATTATCACAATTCATTCAAAGATTTCTTAAAGAACATTGTGTGTTCCAAGCCAACAAAACCATAAAAAACTCAATAGAATTCTGCAACAGTACCAAAAACATAAAAATAGAACAGCACCATAGATTAGCATCGTATGACATAATAAATATGTACCCCAACATACCTACACAAAAAACCATAAAAATCATAGAATCCAATCTCAATAATCATAGCAAGCTCAGTAAGTCAGAAATAGAGGAATTCATAAAATTATTACACTTTGCCATCAACAATAATTACTTCAAATTTCACGATACTATATACCACCAAAAAGGTTTACCCATGGGATCGCCAAAATCAGGTATATTGGCAGAAATATATATGGACTACCTAGAACACCAAGAAATCCGAAAACTAGACCACATCCCCTTTTGGTGTAGATTTGTAGACGATGTATTTGTTATAATAGATAACAGGCATACCAACGAAAATAAAATCCTAGAACTAAATAAAATAGATCCTCATATAAAATTTACTATGGAAACCGAAAATAACAACCCCATAAATTACATAGATATATCCATAACTAGGCACAATAACCACTTAACATATAAAATATACAGAATATACAGAAAACACATCTAACACAATAAAAGTAGACTCCACCCACCCACACACGCACAAGAAAGCCGCATACTATAGTATGATATACAGAGCATACAATATACCACTCACGAAAAAAGACTTAAATAAAGAACTGAATCTAATCTATGAAATAGCCAGAGAGAACGGATATAAAAAGGAAATGATCAACAAGATCATTTACAAAATAAAAAAACAATCTAAAACTAAGCTAACTAGAATGTAAACAGATAAAAAAGACTATGTACTATCCACCTACAATAATAGCCAATCAACAAATTGTGACTCTACCTCATGTTCAACCACCCGGATTCCATCTACCCAGACGTCAATGGAGGACTCTAAACAGGATAAGAGTCAATCAAGGAAGATGCGACTAAACTCTTTATAAATGGGGCTGGCAAAAGTCTTCTGGGTGTGATTGTGGAGCTACCTCACAGACCATCCATCACGTAATTGCCGAGTGTCCACAGAGAGCATTTCAAGGTCCTTTGGAGGACATTCATAATCAAACTGAGGAGGCCGTAAAATGGATCAATGGACTTGATTTGGAACTATAGGCTTCTGCTTGTATAGATTGTGTATATATTGTATACTTATTTATATAATCTATCTGTGCACATCATACGATAAATAAATAAATAAATAAATAAATAAATAAATAAATAAATAAATAAATAAATAAATAAATAAATAAATAAATAAATAGCCACATACATTCCATAACTAACATTTTTAAAAAAACAAGGCCTGAAAATAGCCTACAAAACCACACGTAGCAATACCAACATTTTACATAATTCCAAATCAGTCAACAACATAAACCAATACAACCACTCAGGTGTCTACCGCCTGAAATGTAATGACTGCGAGGCCAGCTACATAGGGCATACCGGGAGAAACTTTCAGATACGATATAACGAACACATAATTGCAGTTAAACATAGACATTTTTCAGCCATGGGACAACATATTAATGACCAAAAACATACATTCACAAACATTAACAATGACATACAAATTCTGAATACCAACCCTAAGAGCCCCTTGCTCAGTATATTGGAAGAATTCTACATAAACTTAGACCGATACGTCAACCCAAATTTCAACTTGAACGAAATCACAGAAAAAACCAACATTCTTTTCGATACAGTCATTCCCCTTCTTGAAATTATTATTTGAAAAGAATTAAGAAACAACAACTCACACATACAAATGAACCGCTTAAAGACTTCCCCTACTCTAATCCCGCTCCCTCCACAGGCGCTCCACCCATCCCTCCAAACCTCTCCTCCGCAGCCGCGAACTACAGCCCCAGAATAACACGTAACAGATCTCGACGTGCAGCCGTACAGCACACACAGTGGCAACACTCAACGTAAGTACGTTAACACACAACTCACTTTTCACAACCTATTACACGCCGTTTCTTATATAAATTACTTCTACTTACAGATATCATATTCTACAACATAAAAGAAGCCCTCACGCTATCACAAGAACAAATGTACATTAACATCGATATAATTTAAACCTTACTTCAAGATGTACGGCATATCAAATGAAATTCAGCTCATAATAGGCACTATTTAACTTTATGGCACACGCAATCTTTCATAACAACATCTGTATATCAAGATAACTTCATCACCTGCATACTAGCACTTGTTAAGGAACATTGGAACGAATGAAAACCATTATAAGCCTCAACTTTAGCATATATACACCGTGCACTTACCAATTTACAAGTACAATGCAGCAATAACAAACAGTACAAATTAGAACAAAAATTGGACCCATTTTACTTGTTTTTACCATTTCATCTATTTTTAATCGGCCTGTCACATCGGGTCTAAAACTTTTTATGTATATACACTGACTGACAGAGCAAATGCAACACCAAGAAGGAGTGGTTCGAAAGGGATGAAAGTTGGGGAAAAAACAGAGACGGCACGGACGAATAATTGATGTTTATTTCAAACCGATATGCAGGTTACACAATGCGCACGGCATCGACTCAGTAGGATGTAGGACCACCGCGAGCGGCGATGCACGCAGAAACACGTCGAGGTACAGAGTCAATAAGAGTGCGGATGGTGTCCTGAGGGATGGTTCTCCATTCTCTGTCAACCATTTGCCACAGTTGGTCGTCCGTACGAGGCTGGGGCAGAGTTTGCAAACGGCGTCCAATGAGATCCCACACGTGTTCGACTGCTGAGAGATCCGGAGAGTACGCTGGCTATGGAAGCATCTGTACACCTCGTAGAGCCTGTTGGGAGATGCGAGCAGTGTGTGGGCGGGCATTATCCTGCTGAAACAGAGCATTGGACAGCCCCTGACGGTACGGGAGTGCCACCGGCCGCAGCACATGCTGCACGTAGCGGTGGGCATTTAACGTGCCTTGAATACGCACTAGAGGTGACGTGGAATCATACGCAATAGCGCCCCAAACCATGATGCCGCGTTGTCTAGCGGTAGGGCGCTCCACAGTTACTGCCGGATTTGACCTTTCTCCACGCCGACGCCACACTCGTCTGCGGAGACTATCACTGACATAACAGAAGCGTGACTCATCGGAGAACACGACGTTCCGCCATTCCCTCATCCAAGTCGCTCAAGTCGCTCTAGCCCGGCACCATGCCAGGCGTGCACGTCTATGCTGTGGAGTCAATGGTAGTCTTCTGAGCGGACGCCGGGAGTGCAGGCCTCCTTCAACCAATCGACGGGAAATTGTTCTGGTCGATATTGGAACAGCCAGGGTGTCTTGCACATGCTGAAGAATGGCGGTTGACGTGGCGTGCGGGGCTGCCACCGCTTGGCGGCGGATGCGCCGATCCTCGCGTGCTGACGTCACTCGGGCTGCGCCTGGACCCCTCGCACGTGCCACATGTCCCTGCGCCAACCATCTTCGCCACAGGCGCTGCACCGTGGACACATCCCTATGGGTATCGGCTGCGATTTGACGAAGCGACCAACCTGCCCTTCTCAGCCCGATCACCATACCCCTCGTAAAGTCGTCTGTCTGCTGGAAATGCCTCCGTCGACGGCGGCCTGGCATTCTTAGCTATACACGTGTCCTGTGGCACACGACAACACGTTCTACAATGACTGTCGGCTGAGAAATCACGGTACGAAGTGGGCCATTCGCCAACGCTACGTGCGCAGCACAGCGGCGCATTTCACATCATGAGCGTACCTCAGTGACGTCAGTCTACCCTGCAATTGGCATAAAGTTCTGACCACTCCTCCTTGGTGTTGCATTTTCTCTGTCAGTCAGTGTATATCTTGAAGACGATAAATGCTGTAAATATGTAACAATTTTACAAACACTAGTGTAAACAAGTGTAAACTTCATTTGATGTTTAATAGATTAGGTACATTAGGTGATATGCCTCACATAACAAGTACTTTTCAAGCCAAAGAATAAGATCCATTTACTATTTTAATAAGCCAATTTTTAATGTCTGGTTTAACTGAGTCAGTTATATGAAGGTGTAATGTTTTACATATGATGTTTTTGGAACCAATTTAATGTGTGTCAGCTGAGGATTACCCCATAGGGGTAGAAACCGGTACTAACTGAATTTACTGCTTTATAGTAAATAAATATTGTATTGATAAGGTGGAGGCTTCTAAATTATTTTTATGTTGGAGGAGACGGACTTTCGCCATTGTTATTCAACTGTGCATTGGAAAAAGTTATGCGTGAATGGAACAAGAAATGCCAACCAACTATGAAGATCGGTAGAAATATTAAACTCAACTGCCTTACTTTTGCGGACGATTTAGCGTTAGTTGCAAATACAATAGATGATGATGCTTGTTGTTTAAAGGGGCCTAACATCGAAGGTCATCGGCCCCTAATGGAACGAGATGGAGGAAATGACATTGACAGTTAAAATTTTAAAACGTACCCACTGATTAAAGTTTAGAAAAATGGCGATGAAAAATGAGTATGAGATTAAAACAATCAGTGGATCTAATTCGCAATGCCTTATTTTGGAATAAAATAAGAAAAATTACAGGAGACAATGGAATAAGGCATTGCCTGCTAGTACAGATATATATACATACTTTACATTAGACGTTAAAAGAACACATTAAAATACGCAACACAAACTAAAAAGAAGTCAATAGGATAAGAGCGTAATTGACACAAAGATACAACCACAAAGGACATCATTACATACGATAAAACAGACCACTATCCCTCATAAAGCGGATGACAAGGTCTGCTGACTGCACGTCATCACGCAGGATAAGGGAGATGGTATTCGGGAGGTTAAGACTACGGCGAAGATCAACCAGGTCCGTACACTCCGTAAGGATGTGTACCACGGTAAGATGGTCACCGCAGGTACACACCGGATGAGGTTCTCCTTTCAAAAGATGCGAGTGAGTCTCGATACCATGGCCGACCCGAAGACGACATAATACTACGGCTTCCCGCCGCGAAGTCCGAAGGGAAGTCTTCCATACCTTCGTTGTTCCTTTTATCGCTCTCAACTTATTGGGAGGTGGAATGGCCTGCCAATCCATCTCCTAATGGGACATAACCAGATGTCTTAGCTGAGAGCGAATATCACTTGCTGGAACCTTGAAAGGCACCGGGGGCAGTGTAACTGCCCCCTTGGCAGCCTGATCTGCTAACTCGTTTCCCTCTATGCCCATGTGGCTTGGGAGCCACAGAAACGTGATTCTGGTGCCGGCATCCCAACACCCGGCCAGCAGGTCCCGGATCCGCTGCACCAGAGGGTGTTGAGGGAAACAGGTATCAATAGACTGAAGCGAACTCAAGGAGTCAGTACACACAAGAAAGTGTTGGCGCTCATTGTATAGTGCGTACCGCAGAGCTCTGCAAATAGCATAGAGCTCTGCCGTGTACACACTACAGGTTTCCGGGAAGGCAAAAAGAAACCGATCATTGTCGACAACGAACGCACAGCCCACCTTCGTATCTGTCCTTGAACCATCCGTGTAGACGACGACTGAACCTGGATAGCGGCCAACAACGAACAGGAAGAGCCTCCAATAAATCGAAGGGTCCGTGTTAACCTTCGGGCCAGTGTGTACGTCCAGGATTATTTCAGGACGTCGAACTACCCACGGAGGTGCCCCACTCGGTTGTCTGACAAGGCATGGAACCGAAGGTACGTTAAACACCCTGAAACTGCTCTCCAAGCGTATTCCAACCGGCCGCGTTGCTCGAGGACGAGCAGCGTACAGAAAATGGTAGCCATTGTTGAATACGCAAGGATAGCTGGGATGAAGTGGCATCTGTCGCAAATGAGCAGCATACGAAAGAAGCATTTGCTGGCGCCTCAGGTGTAAAGGCGGCACACAAGACTCAGCGAGCAGGCTTGCGATGGGGCTTGTACGAAAAGCTCCCGTCGCCAACCTAACCCCGGCGTGGTGGATGCTGTTCAGCTTCGCAACAACGCTTGGTCTTGCGGAGCCATATGCTGCACTGCCGTAGTCTAACCTAGATAAAAAGTGTGCCCAGTAGAATCGTAGGAGCACCGCACGGTCAGCTCCCCAATTAGTGCTAAGAAATTTCAAGAGATTTAGCCTCTTGGTGCATTGCACTTTAGCTCCCGCACGTGTGGCACCCACGATAATTTACTGTCAAAAGGAGCCCAAGAAATCGGTAAGTGTTAACCACGGGAGGAGCGACATTTCCTAGAGAAAGTTCATGATCTGGATGTAGAGTACGTTGACGGCAAAAGTGGACAACGGAGGTCTTTGCAGTAGAAAACCGATTACCATGTTCAAAGGTCCACTGCTCCACCTTCCGGATAGCTTGCTGTAATTGTCGCTCTGCGACTGCCATACTGTGCGAGCTATAGTGCAGAGCAAAATCGTCCACATATAGCGACGGTATTACTGCTGGACCAGCAGCAGCGACAATACCGTTTATGGCAATCGCGAACAGAGTGACACTAAGAACCTATCCCTGTGGGACTCCATTTTCTTGAACGTGGTATTGCGAATATGTCCTCCCTACTCGGACACGGAATAGTCTGAGGGACAAAAAATTCGCAATGAAAACCGGCAAGTTACCTCGGAATTTCCATTGATGCAGGACTGAAAGGATATCATACCGCCACGTGGTGTCGTAGGCCTTTTCTAAGTCAAAGAAAACGGCTACCAAATGCTGTTTGCGGAGAAACGCATCCTGGATGGAGCTCTCCAGGCGTACCAAGTGGTCAGTGGTGGATCGAGCGGCTCGGAAACCACACTGGTACTCGGACAAGAGTCCTTGTTTCTCTAGACACCACACAAGGCGGCGATTTACCATCCTCTCAAATAGCTTACACAGGCAGCTGGTAAGAAAAATAGGTCTATAACTTCCTGCATATTTAGGATCTTTGGCAGGCTTGAGGACAGGAATGACGATGCCCTCTCTCCACTGAGACGGATAGTCACCCTCCATCCAGATTCGGTTGAACACACGAAGGAGATAGAGAAGACTGTCCTCACTAAGGTGTTTCAACATCTGGTTATGGATACTGTCTGGTCCAGGAGACGTGTCCTTGCAAAGCGTTAATGCGCTACGGAGTTCCCACTCCGTAAAGGTCACGTTATAGTCCTCTGAATCCTGAGTGGCAAAACTGAGATGACGACGTTCTGCCTCCCGCTTCAGAGGTAGGAAGTCACGATGGTATTTCCCGGAGCCAGACACGTCCGCGAAATGGCGAGCAAGATGGTTAGCAATCGAGAGTGGTTCAGTGACGATATTGCCTGCAATGGAAATTCCCGGTACCGAAGATGATCCATGGATACCCGAAATACGCCGAAGTTTAGTCCACACTTTAGATGATGGAATGTGTGACGTCATAGACGACACACATCTCTCCCATGAAGCCTTCTTACTTTGGCGAATAAGAACCCGCGCCTTAGCGCGGAATTTCTTAAATGTTACCAAGTTGGCCGCAGTAGGCTGTGTACGGTACCGTTTATGAGCACGACGGCGTTCTTTGATAGCTGCTGCTATGTCTTCGTTCCACCAAGGAACGAGTTTTCGGCGAGGAGTCCCCGAGAAGAACGGAATGGACTCCTCAGCAGCAGCAAGAATAACTTGGGTGACATAAGTTATTTCCTCGCCGACGGTCCGCCTGATATCATCGTTAAAGACAGCTAGTGATGTGTACTTTGGCCAATCATCATGTTTAAGAATCCATCGAGGGGGAGCCCCGACGGATTTGTGGTTCATCAAACTAAGAATGACGGGAAAATGGTCACTGTCACAAAGATTGTCGTGTGTGTTCCACAGAAACAGCGGAACCAACGTTCGGCTGCATAGACTTACGTCTATGCGAGAATATGTGCCGTAACGTACACTGAAGTGTGTTGGTTCCCCTGTGTTCAAAATACATAAATCCAGGTCTGTTACCAATGTTTCCAGCTCTCTTCCCCGGGGACAAGGCGTCTCAGAGCCCTAGATGGGGTGATGGGCGTTAACATCTCCCAAAATGAGGAAGGGAGGTAGAAGCTGATCTAGAAGATCAGTAACATCGTTAATGTTAAGAGGTAGCCCTGGCGGAAAATAGACATTACACACTGTTGTTATGACAGGCAGCGGAACGCGAACAGCTACAGAATCCAGCGGGGTTCTTAGTGGAGCCTCCTCGCTGTAGGTATCAGAACGGACAAAAATGCCAACGCCACCGGAAGCCCGGTGAGCATAATGTCGTACTGTCGAGTATAGTCGAAAATTTCGCAATACCGTATGATGATCTGGTCGGAAATTTGTTTCCTGAATACAAACTATACTCGCCGAATACTCGCTAATGAGCTGGCGCTACTCAGCAAGATGCCTATCATAACCGTTACAATTCCATTGTAACAGTGCCATATTGTAAGTGTGGACTTCTGAGGATTAGGATAGGAGCAATGGAATGTAACCTAACCTAACCTACACTCACATCCCCATCCGAAGATGGAGAGTCGTGCTCCATGTGCAGCTCCTCGTCATCAGACGAGGTGATGCAGGCCTTCAACTTCTTCGACGTAGTCCGGGTGCGGGGTTTCTGCCCACGAGGGGAGCGGGCAGGTTTCCCCGAAGGAAGACCTGCTGACGCAGAATCAGGCCCTCCAGGTGGAGGGCGTGACACCCCATTTGTAGGAGATTTGGAAGAGCGCCTATTAAGGGCGCTCTTCTTCCCCGCCGTCGATTCTTGTTTAGACGGGCTGGGAGGGGAGTTCCCAGCCCTGGTCGACGATGCCGCCTCCGCCGGCTTAGGCGCCGCTTTCGCCGACCTTGTAGGGGAAGGAGACGTTGTAGGGGACAGGTGTTGCAGATGAAAATGAGGAACCTGGCAGGGACTGAGCTATCAAGCTGATGTCTAGTGTCTTGGCCGGTGCATTCAGGGAATTAAACTTACGGCGCGCTTCCTCGTAGGAAAGACCATCCAGGGTCTTGATCTCCTGGATCATCTTCTCACTCAGATAGGTCGGACAGTTCCGATCCCGAGGAGAATGAAGACCACAGCAGTTAGTGCACTTGTACGGAGGTGTGCACTCCTCCGCGCCGTGAGCTACTTTCCCACATGTACCACACACTGACTGATTCGAACAACGAGATACCATGTGTCCGAATCTCTGGCATTGATAGCACCGCATAGGAGGCGAGATGTACGGCCTCACATCGCAACGATAGGTTGTCACCTTGACTTTCTCTGGCAACACTGACAATTTGAAGGAGACTATAAACGCACCCGTGGCAACGTCTTCACCGTTGACTTTGCGTGTGATACGCCGGACGTGGGTCACGCCGCGGTGCTTCATGTCTTCCATCAATTCATCGTCAGTGTTCAGGACGAGATCACGGTGGAAAATCACTCCACGAAGCAGATTCAAGGTTTTGTGATGATGATGATGCTTATTGTTTAAAGGGGCCTAACATCGAGGTCATCGGCCCCTAATGGTACGAAAAGAAACGACAGAGTAAAAGTTCAAAAGTATCCACTGACCAAAATAAAAAATGCCATGAAGAATGAATGAACGAATGAATGAATGAATGAAAATGAATGAACATGAATTTAAAACAATCAGTGGATCCGACTCAAAAAACTATCATAGTTAATAGTATTACTGACCAAGGGACCACTTCCAAAGCAAATCGAGGATGCTTGGTGTCTAAATGGGTCCAAAATACAAGTCAAAGGCCCCTCAGAATGATACTTATCGCTAGTAATGTAGAACCATGGTATCTGTCCTGTTGCGGTACTAATCAATGGTAGCAGAGACTTGCGGTATTCCACACATTATTGTACTACTCAAAGCTTATGAAATTCGACATTAATACAGACCTATGTTTTTCTCACTCTGCGGCGCCATGCACAGGCAACGCAAACCTATGATGTTCATCACATAAGAGTACTAACCACAGGGACCTCTCCCTATCCCGTGGTGTTTCTCATATAGTGGGTACTAATCACAGGCAAGGCAGGTCCATGGTAGCTATCATCCCATGGTCCCGCTCATATGGTGGTACTAATCACAGGTACTGCAAAAGCCGACCGCGCGGTGCTCCTGTGTGCTACTAATCACAAACCTATTTCGTACCTAATAGAGTGGTACTACGCACAAGTAAAAGCGACCCTTGGTGTTCTCCGCGTGGTGGTACTAATCACATGTAGTTGCATGGTTCGGATACAACCATCCCTTGGTCGCCCCTTTTTGTCGGCTCTCACGACAGGCAGGGGATACCGTGGGTGTATTATTCGTCTGCCTCCCCCACCCACAGGGGGTGTGTGTTTGGTCCGCGAGAGGTATTTTATTTCCCTCAAGTCCGCCGGCAAGCCGGTTAGGACCCCCCCATCCGCCACCTGGGACGCGCCACGTGGGAGTATCACCTCTCCCCCTGCTACGCCTTCGTAGCAGGTTCGTGAGGTCGTACAAGAAATGTAGATATATATAGTACCACAGTTTGGGTATATAAATGCTGTTCACACCGCTTAGACTTAGCATGGATTTCATTTTTTTTTTTTTTTAACTTCCATTGCTTCATTCCTATAACACAATCTTAACACTTTCAACACTATGCCCGTACGGGATACGGGCGCGCTGCTTTTCTGCTTCTGGACGGCGCACAGTGTGCCGAATCCCCGATCTAGGTGGAAAAAATTAATAACGTCGTTAATAGTCCTGGGATCCTATTAAAAGTTGGCACTATACCGTTTTCGAGGTCGCTGAATTCATATCTGGCATCGTCTAAAGTGTACGATGTTCGGGGGTAAATATATAGGGGTGAGGGGCAAGGGGAGATTTAAAAAATGACCGAAAGCAACAACAGAATCGTCCATTTACGGGAGTAAAAACACGATTTGGATGTGTATATTATATTTTATAACAGTGGTAAACATACTATTTAAAACTGGATAAAATATGAATAACAATGAGAATTTCAGTCCAGTATTCTTGTTACACCTTATTTGAGGAAATAGACGAAGGCATTGTATGTAAATTCTTCCAGATTGAAAACGTATTTTAAATCCGTAGTTTTAGTAAAACACACCTTACACACGAAAACAATATTATATATATATATATATATATATATTATATTTCCATATAAAAAAGGTTAAGATTACATTCAGAAACATTTCATAAAAAACGTGAAAGGATCATATTCAGTATTTGCAAGTAATTGTCTCATCAATCTCATCATGTTCATAATAACAACATGTCCAATGTTCAATCGTCCCCTGATTCGTCTGTAGAGTCCAGAGAATCGTAGTTGTTGGTATACTGGTCTCCTTCATTTGATGTGTAAGGATCTTGGGAGTCAGTAAGTAACTCAATAGCTTCCATAGGTAGATTACCAGAAGTTTTACGTGGCATTGTTCGGTACTTGTTTATTAAGGGATTTGATGTAATCAACAACATCTTAAGCTGCTACATTTTCGAGTATGACGTTCACGAAACCTCCGACAATCTTTATTTCTAGCTTCTTGAGCTTCTTAAGATAAAGTTCCTATTGGCACAAGAAAATGTTTAATTACTTGAGTAATGTGTACTAATATGGTATGCACAGTTACGGGCATATAATTCCATGGATATAGTTTGACATACAAAGCCGCAGTTTGCGCACGAAATTCTTTGAATTTATTCACATTTATTTCAGAGCCAGAAGAAAGAGCAGATAGTAATACACGATATCTTTATTAAGCCTTCATCTTTTCCCGCTTGATCGAAAAGAATCTTCAGCAGCAAACGCGACTTCCTCCAAACTACGCGATTCGGTAATATCACAAACATTTTGCATATTCGTCTTTATGGAAGAGTCCTTAAATTCCTTAGGGTGACGGCCGGCTTTGTTAGGTACACAACTTGTTTTTGGATCATACGCTGGATCAATGTCGTCTTGTTCACTTAACACGATGAAATCCGTCACATTTCCCTAATCACCGAATTGTTCTCGGAATCGTTGTTCTCTTCTTCCTGCACTCTCCCATTTTTGTTGATATTACGGGATATCAATTTAATCTTGTTTCTTAGCTCCAGAAATTGAGTGTCAGTAAGATTTGTAGGCTCTAATTTATCCATAACATATTGAAATATGATTTCTAAATGCCCCTTTTTACGACATGACCGCCACGCGTTGAAATATTCTTCTCGCGGTAACGCCCACATAGTCACTGAAAATAAGAAAATAAACCATCATGCACATTCGTGCGCAACCAAACCACTACAGATCCTGAATCTACATTAAATTTCCCATCGAATGACGTTTAAAGTAAAGTGGCACTATGAGGCACTCATAAAGTTTTTTTCGAGCAAATCGTAAAAACAATCTAATTTTCTACAACTGCTTCCTTTTACAACGCACTGTAAATAACTTGTTTACTGCAGAACGCTTGTATTATGCTTAAAATGAGAACACATACCTCTTTTCACTATTCCATGAACCACAGAATACAACACCTCGTTGAACTTACTAGAAACACAACGTTCTCTTCTCTCCGACACCGCCTATCAACTGAGTTGATAACTGCAAGGAAGATGTTTCAGGACCTGTCCCCTCCATCCTACGTACCAGAAAGCGAAAAAAAAGACTGAAGGTCAACATCTGGTTTGTTTACTATCGAATGAGCCAGGTTGCGCTTTGATTGGCGACAGTGAATTTTTTCCACCTAGATATGGGATTCGATACACTGTGCGGCGCCCGTATATCATGCGGGGGTGATTTTCTCGTATGTTTATATCCAGCTGCACGTATCACGTACGGTTCCCGTCCCTTGGTTGGAGGTAATAGTTCATCTAGTGACCACCAGAATGCAGCAGTTACCGGGAATTTCGAACTGAAACGATAAACAGGGTACTTTCTCCTTGCCGTGACCTCTACCGAAGCACTCGGTGTGCCGTGTGCTGCGCGCGCCAAATCTGTCACGCTGTCAGCTGTGTTACTGTGTAAACATGTCTTCACGCCGGCTCAATGATAGCGATATTTTCGATATTTTATCGGGAGAAGCGGGTTCAGAGATGGATGAAGGTGATGACGACCCTGCTTACGAACCGGATAACGTATCAAGCAATAGTTCAGGTAAGATTTTTATTTATTATGTCACTTTGGAACGTAAGTGTTTAGCTGTATTAATTTACTCCGAATACAAACGATAGAAATACTTCACCTACAGAAATTTGGGTTTATTTTTTTGTTTCGACAAAGAGACGCAGTCTGATGATTCACCTGTGCCGGGAACATATGCTAGATCATCTGAACCTGATGATGAATGGTCAGAAACAGATGACCAACCACAGCTGCCTGTCTTCCAGTCGGCATCTGGTTCTACTAAATTTTGCGCGGGGAGTGACGAAATCGATTGTTTCAGTAATTTTTTTAGTGACGATGGGATAAAAAATATAAAAACAGACACTAACAGATAAGCAGGTGAGACAATTGCGGCAATGAAACTTCGGAGCAAACTGAAGGAAAATTCCATGTGGCACCGGTGGTCTGAAGTAAAACTTCACAAAATTTATTGTGTGGTGAAGCTACCCAAAGTTAGTGATTATTGGTCTACTGATCCCTTTTATCAGACAGGATCTGCCAGTCGATTGTTGAATCGTGAGAGATTTTCCGGAATTTTATTTATGTTGCACCTAAATGACAAAGCCACCTTCATCAAAAAGGGGGAACCTAATCATGACCCACTGCATAAACTCAGGCCTTTCTTTGATTTTTTGTGCACAAATGCATTGCCAGTTTTCAACCGTATGAGAACCTAACAATAGATGAGGCTTATATGTCCCTTCCGTGGTCGAGTAAGGTTTAGGGTTTATACGAAGAATAAGCGCAATAAGTACGGTATGAAAATGTATGTACTTTGCGATGCGGCAACAGGCTAGGTACTGAATTGTGAAATATATAACGGATCCGCAGGGAACGTTGACAACAGCATTCAGGCTCTTGTAGATAGATTATGCTCACAGTTTTTCAGTAAGGGCCACTGTATTTATATGGACAGGTACTATACTAACCCCTCCCTACTGAATATGCTGTAACAAAAGAAAACCCTGGCTGTTGCAAATGTCATGAAAAACAGGAACAGTTTACCACCAACGTTCAAGACAAAGAAATTGAAGAAGGTGCTGATGATGATGCTTGTTGTTTAAAGGGGCCTAACATCGAGGTCATCGGCCCCTAATGGTACGAAATGAGATGAAATGGAATGACGAATTAAAAGCCCAAAATTCTCCACTGACCAGAATTAAAAACATGAGGATGAAGAATGAATGGATGCATATGAATTAAAAACAATCAGTAGATGCCACCCGCAATACCTTACATTCATAGAAACTGACGGAAAAACATTAGGATTACTGATCAAGGGACTGCTGCTAGAGCATAATACTGAATCAAGGCTGCTTGCAGTCTAAAGGGGGTCCAAAATCCAAGTTATCGGCCCCTCATAACGGTACTTATCGCTAGGAAAGTAGAACCATGGTATTTGTCATGTTGCGGTACTAATCAAAAGTAGCAGAGACTTGCGGTATTCCACACATTATGGTACTACTCAGGTTATGAAGTTCGACATATAATACAGACCTATGGTTTTTCTCACATTTACATTTACAGGCAACGCAACCCTATGGTGTTCATCACATAAGAGTACTAACCACAGGTCCCTTCCCCTATCCCGTGGTGTTCCTCATATAGTTGGTACTAATCATAGGCAAGGCAAAACCATGGTAGCTATCATCCCAGGGTCCTGCTCATATGGTGGTACTAATCAAAGGTACTGCAAAAGCCGACCGCACGGTGCTCCTGTGTGCTACTAATCACAAACCTATTTCGTACCTAATATAGTGGTACTACGCGCAAGTAAAAGCGACCCTTGGTGTTCTCCGCGTGGTGGTACTAACCACAAGTACTTTCATGGTTCTAATCTAATCATCCCTTGGTCGCCCCTTTTAGTCGCCTCTCACGACAGGCAGGGGATACCGTGGGTGTATTATTCGTCTGCCTCCCCCACCCACAGGGGGTGTGTGTTTGGTCCGCGAGAGGTATTTTATTTCCCCTCAAGTCTGCCGGCAAGCCGGTTAGGACCCCCCTATCCGCCGCCTGGGACGCGCCATGTGGGAGTATCACCTCTCCCCCTGCTACGCCAGCGTAGTAGGTTCATGGAATTGAAGAAGGACGAAATGATATTTTTGAGGAAAGGGCACCTTCTTGCTGTGAAGTGGAAGAGCAAGCGGGATGTTTTATGCCTTTCAACAAAACATAAGGCTTCCACTACACTTGTTTCTGGTAGATCAAAGGGTGGTGTCGTACAGAAACTAAAGCCTGACGTAGTCATCGATTACAATATAAATAAAACTGGTGTTGATAGACCACATCAACTGAACAGTTATTACCCATTTGCACGGAAAACAACGAAATGGTAAAGAGTTCTTCTTCCATTTGTTCCGTATGTCTGCTCTGAATGGTTTCATTCTATATAAAGAGATCTCAAAATCAAAGATATCTCTTGTGGATTACATGAGAGTGATCAGTTCGCGGTTAACAGCTAAAGGAGTAGACATCTCAAGGCTGGAACCTACTCCCTCCCCCAGTATTGATAGGACCTTTGCTCGCCATTTTCCTGAAAAGGTTCCTCCAACGAACAATAAAGTGAATGCTAATCGTTATTGCAAGGTATGCTCAGACAGAGGCAAGACGGAAAGTCGTAAGCGCGTCAGAAAATAGAGTAGATGGTGGTGCTAGGAGTGCAAAGTAGGACTGTGTATAGTCCAATGTTTTCAGGACTACCATACGAAAACAACCTACTGTATTCATAAATAGGTAAAAATTTATTCCACTGCATTTGTGTTTATTTCTTGCCTAGGTAGTCCCAATAAATGATTTTTTTTGCTTGTTGTTTAAAGGGGCCTAACATCGAGGTCATCGGCCCCTAATGGTACGAAATGAAATAACAACAAAAAAGCATCCACTGACCAAAAAAGTAAAAATAAATTAAAAATGTCATGAAGAATGAATGGATGGACATGGACACAACACAAACAAAAAAACAAACAAACAGTGGATCAGACTCAAAAAAGATTGTAAATAATAGTATTAGTGACCAAGGGACCACTTATAAAGCACCATGATGCTAATGGCGCTTATCGGTAGTAAAGGAGAACCATGATATTTCTCAAGCTGCGGTACTAATCAAAGGTAGCGTAAACTCACGGTGTTCCAAACATTAAGGTACTACTCACACGAATTGTACGCTGTAAACGTAACGCAGACCTATGGTGTTTCTCACACAAAGGCAACGCAAACCGATGAGGTTCCTCACCTAGGTGTACTAAGCACGGGCGCCGGTATTCCCGTGGTGTTCCAACAGAGTGGGTACTAATCACTGGCAACGCAGACCTACGGTGTCGCTCGTATACTGGTACAACTCACAGGCTACGCCCAGACGCGTGGTGTCGCTCACACGGGTACAACTCACAGGCAACGCCCAGACCTGTGGTGTTGCACACATGGGCACGACTCACGGGTACTGGAAACCCACACTGAACCCCACTCGAGTGCTACGAATCACAAAACTATGGAGTACCTAACAGAGCGATACTACTCGCAAGTAAAAGCGACCGATGGTGTTCCGCACGTGATGGTACTAATCAAAAGTAGTTTCATGGTTCTAATACAATCAAACCTTGGTCGCCCCTTTTAGTCGCCTCTCACGACAGGCAAGGGATACCGTGGGTGTATTATTCGTCAGCCTCCCCCACCCACAGGGGGTGTGTGTTTGGTCCGCGAGAGGTATTTTATTTCCCTCAAGTCCGCCGGCAAGCCGGTTAGGACACCCCTATCCGCCACGTGGGAGTACCACCTCTCCCCCTGCTACGCCTGTTTTTTTGTTGGAGCAAGCCTATTGGTATAACCTCAATGTAAAAAAAATCCGTACATTTTTTTCATGCTTTTCATTATTTCAGATATTCACTTGTTCATTAATATCTTCATTTTGGATGGTTGACAGCTTCATACGGTACAAAAATCAGGCATGTGATATGTTTCGCTCTTCTATAATAACGTATTAAAATGAGAAAAAAGACCCAGTTCACAGCCAGGATCCATGTTAAAACATGGTAGTGTTGAAAGTGATGATGATGATGATGATGATGATGATGGTTGTTGTTTTAAGGGGCCTAACATCGAAGGTCATCGGCCCCTAATGGAACGAAATGAAGGACATGAGATATGAAATTGAAATTTTAAAAAGTATCCACTGACTAGAGTTAAAAAAGAATGGTAATGAAGAAAAATGAGGGTGAGATTAAAACAGTCAGTGGATCTAATACGCAATGCCTTATGTTCTATTAAAATAAGAGGAAGTACAGGAAATCGAAGGAATAAGGCATCGCCCAGTAATACAGATATTGACACATAATGTACGTTAGACGTTAAAATAACACATTAAAATGCGCAACACAAACTAAAATGGAGTTAATGAGATAAAAGCGCAACTGACATAAACAACACTAGGACAAAGGACATCATCACACACCATAAAACAGACCGCTATCCCTCATAAAGCGGATGACGAGGTCTGCTGACTGCTCGTCATCGCGCAAGATAAGGGAGATAGTACTCGGAAGGTTAATACTACGGCGCAGATCGACCAGGTCCACGCACTCCGTAAGGATGTGTACCACGGTAAGATGGTCGCCGCAGGTACACACCGGAGGGGGTTCTCCTTGCAGTAGATGGGAGTGCGTCAAGATACCGTGGCCGATCCGAAGGCGACATAATACCACGGCTTCCCTCCGCGAAGCCCGAAGGGAAGTCCTCCATACCTTCGTTGTTCCTTTTATCGCTCGCAGCTTATTGGGAAGTGGGATGGCCTGCCACTCCATCTCCCAATGAGACATAACCAGATGTCTCAGCTGAGAGCGAATATCACTTGCTGGAACCTTGAAAGGCAACGGGGGCAGTGTAACTGCCTCTTTGGCAACCTGATCTACTAACTCGTTTCCCTCTATGCCCATGTGGCTGGGGAGCCACACGAACGTAATTCTGGTGCCGGCATCCGAACACCCGGCCAGCAGGTCCTGGATCCGCTGCACCAGAGGGTGCCGAGGGAAACAGGTATCAATAGACTGAAGCGAACTCAAGGAGTCAGTACACACGAGAAAGTGTCGGCGTACATTGTCTAGTGCGTACCGCAGAGCCTCACAGATAGCATAGAGCTCTGCCGTGTACACACTACAGGTGTCCGGGAGAGCAAAAAGAAACCGATCATTGTCGACAACGAACGCACAGCCCACCTTCGTATCTGCCCTTGAACCATCCGTGTAAACGACGACCGAACCTGGATAGCGGCCAAGAACGGACAGGTAGATCCTCCGATAAATCGAAGGGTCCGTGTCTCCTTTCGGGCCAGTGTGCAAATCCAGGATGATTTCAGGTCGTCGTACAACCCACGGAGGTACCCCACTTGGTTGTCTGACAAGGCAAGGAATCGAAGGTACGTCAAACAATTCATAACTGCTATCCAAGCGTATCCCAACCGGCCGCGTCGCACGAGGATGAGCAACGTACAACAAACGGTTGCCATTGTTGAATACGCAGGGATAGATCGGATGAAGTGGCATCTGTCGCAAATTTGCAGCATACGTAAGTAGTAGTTACTGGCGCCTCAGGTGTAAAGGCGGCACACCAGACTCAGCGAGCAGGCTAGCGATGGGGCTAGTACGAAAAGCTCCCGTCGCCAACCTAACCCCGCTGTGGTGGATACTGTTCAGCTTCGCAAGAACGCTTGGCCTTGCGGAGCCATATGCTGCACTGCCGTAGTCTAACCGAGATAAAATGTGTGCCCGATAGAATCGCAGGAGCACCACGCGGTCAGCTCCCCAATTAGTGCTGCTAAGAAATTTCAAGAGGTTAAGCCTCTTGGTGCATTGCACTTTTAGCTCCCGCACGTGTGGCTCCCACGATAATTTACTATCAAAAAGGAGCCCAAGAAATCGGTAGGTGTCAACAACTGGAAGAACGACATTACCTAGATAAAGCTCAGGATAAGGGTGAAGTGTACGTTGACGACAAAAGTGGACAACGGAGGTCTTTGCGGCAGAAAACCGAAAGCCATGTTCTAAGGTCCACTTCTCCACCCTCCTAATAGCTTGCTGTAACTGTCGCTCTGCGACTGCCATACTGCACGAGCTATAGTGCAGAGCAAAATCATCCACATATAGGGACGGTATTACGGCTGGACCAGCAGCAGCGACAATACCGTTTATGGCAATCGCGAACAGAGTGACACTAAGAACCGATCCCTGTGGGACTCCATTTTCTTGAACGTGGTATTGCGAATATGTCCTACCTACTCGGACATGGAATAGACGGAGGGACAAAAAATTCGCAATAAATACCGGCAAGTTACCTCGGAATCTCCATTGATGCAGGACTGAAAGGATGCCATATCGCCAGGCGGTGTCGTAGGCCTTCTCCAAGTCAAAGAAGACAGCTACCAAGTGCTGTTTTCGGAGAAACGCATCCTGGATAGAGCTCTCCAGGCGTACCAAGTGGTCTGTGGTGGATCGAGCGGCTCGAAATCCACATTGGTACTCGGACAAGAGTCCTTGTTTCTCCAGACACCACACGAGTCTGCGATTTACCATCCTCTCAAATAGCTTACACAGGCAATTTGTAAGACAAATCGGTCTGTAACTTCCTGCATACTTAGGATCTTTGTCAGGCTTGAGGACAGGGATGACTATGCCCTCTCGCCACTGAGACGGAAAATCACCCTCTGTCCAGATTCGGTTGAACACACGAAGGAGATATAGTAAACTATCATCACTAAGGTGTTTCAACATCTGGTTATGGATGTTGTCCGGTCCAGGAGACGTGTCCTTGGAAAGCGCTAAGGCGCTGCGGAGTTCCCACTCCGTAAAGGGCACGTTGTAGTCCTCTGAAGCTTGGGTGGCAAAACTCAGGTGATGACGTTCTGCCTCCCGCATCAGAGGGAGGAAATCAGGATTGTAATTCCCGGAGCCAGAGACATCCGCGAAATGACTAGCGAGATGGTTAGCAATCGCGAGGGGATTAGTGGCGACACTGCCTGCAATGGAAATTCCCGTTACAGCAGATGATCCTTGAATACCCGAAATTCGTCGAAGTTTCGTCCACACTTGAGATGATGGAGTATGTGACGTCATGGACGACACATATCTCTCCCATGAAGCCTTCTTACTTTGTCGAATAAGAACTCGCGCCTTAGCGCGGAATTTCTTAAATGTTACCAAGTTGGCCACAGTAGGCTGTCTACGGTAACGCTTATGAGCGCGACGGCGTTCTTTGATGGCTGCTGCTATTTCATCGTTCCACCAAGGAACGAGTTTTCGGCGAGGAGTTCCCGAGAAAAACGGAATGGACTCCTCAGCAGCAGCAAGAATAACTTGGGTGATGTAAGTTATTTCCTCGCCGACGGTCCGCCTGACATCTTCGCTAAAGACAGCTAGTGATGTGTACTTTGGCCAATCAGCATGTTTAAGAATCCATCGAGGGGGAGCCTCGACGGGTTTATGTTTCAACAAAGTAAGAACGATGGGAAAATGGTCACTGTCACAGAGATCATCGTGTGCATTCCACCGAAACAGTGGAACCAACGTTCGGCTGCATAGACTAACGTCAATGCGAGAATATGTGCCGTAACGTACACTAAAGTGAGTTGGTTCCCCTGGGTTCAAAATACATAAATCCAGATCCGATAGGAGTGTTTCCAGCTCTCTTCCTCGGGGGCAAGGCGTCTCAGAGCCCCAGACGGGGTGATGGGCTTTAAAATCGCCCAATAAGGGGAAGGGTGGTGGAAGCTGATCTATAAGATCAGCGACATCAGTGATGTTCAGATGCTGGCCTGGTGGAAGATAAACATTACACACTGTGGCTATGATAGGCAGCGAGACGCGAACAGCTACAGCCTTAAGAGGGGTTCTTAAAGGAACCTCTTCGCTGTAGCTATCAGAACGTACAAAAATGCCAACGCCTCCGGAAGCCCGGTGAGCATAGTATCGTTCTGTCGAGTATAGTTTGAAATTCCTCAAGATCGTGTGATGATGATGATGATGATGCTTGTTGTTTTAAGGGGCCTAACATCGAAGGTCATCGGCCCCTAATGGTACGAAAGGAAAGAACAAAAATTACAAAGGCATCCACTGACCAAAAAATAAATTTTAAAAAAATGTCATGAAGAATGAATGGATGGACAGGAACCCAACAAAACACAAAACAAACAAACAAAAACAAAAACCAGTGGATCGGATTCAACAGAGAACGAAAATAACATTATTACCGACCAAGGAACCACTCATAAAGCACAATGATGCTTGGTGTATAAAGGGGGTGCAAAATCCACGTCTAAGGCCCCACAGAATGGTATATGTCGCGAGTAAAATAGAACCATGGTATGTGTCACGTTGGGGTATTAATCAGAAGTAGCGAGGACTCACGGTGTTCCACAAAATATGGTACTACTCACAAGTATTGTACTTCGTACAGGTTACGCAGACCTATGGTGTTTCGCACACAATGGCGCCACCCACAGCCAACGCAAACCGATGAGTTTCTTCACCTAGGGTACTAGTCACGGGTGCCGGTCCCAAGGGCCCCGTGGTGTTCCGCACATAGTGAGTACTAATCACAGGCAACGCAGACCCACGATGTCGCTCATATAGTGGTACAACTCACAGGCTACGCCCAGACCCGCGGTGTTGCCCACATGGGTAAAACGCACGGGTACTGGAATCCACCAGGCCAGGCTTTTTACTGCAACGAATCACAAACATACTTCGTACCATGTTGGTGAAACTACTCGCAAGTACATGCAACCCATGGTGTTCCCCGCATGATGGTACGAATCAAGAGTCGTTTCATGGTTCTAATTCATTCATCCCTTGGTCGCCCCTTTTAGTCGCCTCACACGACAGGCAGGGGATACCGTGGGTGTATTATTCGTCAGCCTCCCCCACCCACAGGGGGTGTGTGTTTGGTCCGCGAGAGGTATTTTATTTCCCTCAAGTCCGCCGGCAAGCCGGTTAGGACCCCCCTATCCGCCACCTGGGACGCGCCACGTGGGAGTATCACCTCTCCCCCTGCTACGCAGGCGTAGCAGGTTCGTGGAGACCGTGTGATGACCAGGTCGGAAATTGGTCTCCTGAATACAGACTATACTCGCTGCGTACTCACTAACAAGCTGACGTAACTCAGCAAGATGCCTGTCATAACCGTTACAATTCCACTGTAACAGTGCCATAGTGTGGACTATAAAAGGAGTGTTAGGTTATGAGCAACAAAATGCTCGTAAGCCTAAACACTATCTAGTTCTACATCCGTAGATGTAGAGGACAGCGCGACATCCATCCCGTCATCAAAAGATGGCAGGGGTGCCGCCCAGAACTTCGACGCTTTTCGGGCGCGAGGGGTCCCCTACGAGGAGAGCGCGCAGGTTTGGGAGCAGGAGTGCCTCCCGGCGCAGACTCATATCCCCCAGATGGAGGGCATGACTTCTCCTTCGCAGGGGAAGTCCGAGAGCGCTCAGGACGGGCGCTCTTCTTTCCCTTCTTCTTTTCAAGTTTAGACGGGCTGGGAGATGGTTTCCCAGCCCTGGTCAACCGCCGGCTGGGGCACGACTTTCTGGTTGGTCGAAGGTGGGGTGGTCCCCCCCTTCGAGCTTTGACTATTTGCGACGTTGCTGGGAGCAGCAACAGTCGCCTTGGGCGCAGCGGTCTGGACAGGTGTCTTGGTCGTAAATGACGAACCTGGAAGACTCTGAGCTATCAAGCTATAGTCGAGTGTACGTGCAGGTGTATTCATAGAATGAAACTTACGGCGCGCTTCCTGGTAGGAAAGACCATCCAGGGTCTTGATCTCCTGGATCTTCTTCTCACTCAGGTATGTCGGACAATTCCGATCCCGAGGAGAATGAAAACCGGAGCAGTTAGTGCACTTGTATGGAGTTGTGCACTCCTCCGCGCCGTGAGCTACTCGTCCACATGTACCACATACAGCCTGATTCGAACAGCGAGATACCATATGTCCGAATCCCTGGCATTGATAGCATCGCATAGGAGGCGGGATGTACGGCCTCACATCGCAACGATAAGTAGTTACCTTGACTTTCTCTGGTAACACTGACAACTTGAAAGAGACAATGAAGGCACCAGTGGCAACGTCTTCACCGTTGACCTTGCGCGTAATGCGCCGGACGTGTGTCACGCCACGGTTCTTCATGTCTTCCATCAACTCGTCGTCAGTGTTCAAAATAAGGTCGCGGTGAAAGACGACTCCGCGAGCCAGGTTCAAGGACTTATGCTCCTCCACTTTGACGGGGATTTCGCCAAAGTGCTCGCACTTAAGCAACTGATCAGCTTGCAGTGCTGTACGAGTCTTTAGAAGCAAACTACCGTTGCGCATTTTCTTAAGTTCCTCCAGTTCGCCATAGACGCCTTCGATGTGTCTACTAAACAGGATCGACTTCACCAGCTTAAAATCCTGCCCATCGGTTCTGGTAGCGACCAGAAACCTAGGGAAGCTGGATCCCATTCCTTCACGCTGCGCATGTTCCCAGGGAGTTGAACCTCTCAGGGAAGCAAAAGTTAAAGACTTAGGTGGGTGACCACCTTGTGAGAGCCGACTTCGTTTGGAAGCCATGCCCGATAGCATCCTCCCCGAATGCCACCCACTCCGATCAGGGGTCTCTGTAGCCGAACCAAGCAGCCAAGGCAATACCCACCTGGTCGTAGCAGGTAAGGCCCGGGGTCCGATGTTGAACGACGCCTAATACGGGATGACTGAGGCAATGAGCACTAGGACTCCCTTCCTCCGGTCACCCGCAATAGCATGTACCCCATAGCGTGTACAGAGCACTAACAATAGAAAAAATAAATAAAAATAATTAATAATAATATGTCCTTCTGGCATTCGGCTGTGCGGGGACCTGCGTTGTCAGGCGGATACCACTGCCCGGGTACATGACACTCCCACCCGCCGCGTCCTGGGTGGTTGCTGGCACGGGCTTTCGAGCGTAGTCGCACACATAGGAGCTCCATCGCCGGGCAGCACGCACATCAAATTTTGAATGGTCTACATCTGACCCTCAGAAAAATAATAAAAAATAAAGAGGGGACCATGGCCACATGACCCTTTAAGTCGCCTTCTACGACAGGCAGGGGGTACCGCGGGTGTATTCTGCATGTGTGTCCCCCACCCGCAGGGGGTAGTGTGTTTGGTCCGCGAGAGGTAATTTATTTCCCTCAAGTCCGCCGGCAAGCCGGTTAGGACCCCCCTATCCGCCACCTGGGACGCGCCACGTGGGAGTATCACCTCTCCCCCTGCTACGCCATCGTAGCAGGTTCGTGGAGTGTTGAAAGTGTTAAATTATTAATCCGCTAAATGACTGTGTGCTTGTCCGTGTTATCATCCACCTCTCTTAATTTCTCAATGAGAACTTCATAAGCTTCTTCCTTCATTAATTTATTGGAATAATCCTTGCTTTTAATTCTCCACAGACTTGGAAACGACTTATTGAACTCAATGAATTGCACAACGAACTCATGAAAGTAATTTCTCCTGTCAGCGGAACACGTTGCTGCAACCATCGGTAATAAACCAAATCAAAAAACACTAACAAGCGAATCACTACCTATCAACAGCGGACCATAACCTCAATGGTACATCAACAAATGAATACGACGAGTGATCGCCGTTTCACCTTCTTATGTTATTACATTTTGACTTTCTGCCGCCACCTACACAAGGCGCTTCCGACGTGAAGTCTCTGGCTGAATTCAAGCACTGCTAGAAGGTCGGAGACTTGCCTGCGGACTTTTTGTAGGCGGACTTAATGGCCATACACGCGGAGACTAGTCTGGAAAGACTGTTTTGCGCAGACTTACCTCCGGTTAAGCCTGCGCGTGTATGGGGCCCTTTACATTCAGCCGCTGGATGTGCTATTCTTCCGACAGTTCAAGGCGGTGCTGAAACGGATTGAAGATCACATTATCCGAAACGACTATCAGTTCACACCATCGTCGAGGGATTCCATTTCGTTGCTGATGTGCATTCTACACAATCAGTTCTGTTCTCCAGTCTTCGCTGACTTTGTTCGGTACTCCTGGACTGTAGCTGGATTTGATGACTTCAGATGTACATGTAAAACACTTAAATACAAACCAGAAAGTTTTCGCAATTGCGATCGCAAGTTATGCTAAGTCCCTTGTCAGCAAATACACATTTTAGTGACTTTTGTTGTGTATAACTTAATTAGACATAAGTTGTAATATAACTGGTGCAATGACTATTTCAGAAAAGTAGTGCAGATACATCTATATGCGCAACAATCTTGATGTACTAAATGTAGTACAAGAGGTCTCCAGAGTTATAGTTAGCGCATGTGTACTGTACACTGTGCATGATAAGTTAATGTGCGTGTATAACTGTATATATAAATATATCGATATTTAAGCCTGATATTTGTTAAGTTAAATATCTATACATCATTTTCCACGGATATACCAAAGGAAAATAATGGAAGGCATGTTTTGTTTCCAAGTGGATGCCACCAAAGGGATTATTGCTCTACCATCATTTCCCAAGTATTATGGGAACTAGTGCCTACACTTTCATATACCTTACTGTGCCTTCTTTTGTGAAGGCTGCTCAAGAGATCCCGTAGTTTGTAAAAAAAAAAAAAAAAAAAAAAAAAAAAAGACGTCCTGACAAGAATACGCCATTATCGGAAGGTGAACTGGACGACCTACTAGAGCGAATACAGAATGGTGAGATATCTAACCTAGATTGTATCTCTGACGGAGAAAGGAGATGATGATGATGCTTGTTGTTTAGAGGGGCCTAACATCTAAGTCATCGGCCTCTAATGGTACGAAATGAGGCGAAATGCAATGACAATTTAAAAGTACAAAATTCATCCACTGACCAGAATTCAAAACGTGATGAAGAATGAAGGAATGAATATGAATTTAAAACCCATATATGCCCACAGGGTCGAAAATGACCCACAATAGTCATTTGCCATCATTTATCCCCATGCATTCATATTCGACTTAAAATCATGATGACATATTTGTCAGCATGTTGACTATTATTGTGAATGTGTGATTGTCGATTTGAAGCTGTACTGTTTACCTTGCAACTACAGATTGCTGTGTTACATCGTTCAGCATAGTACTGATGCAGTGCGGCAGGAAATGTAATTTGACACTTTTGTTTATTATTTTAGCTTGGTTCTTGTGTGGTTACTTAGAGTAAAGAATATAGTTTACGACTACATGTCGTACGTTTTTAAATTTTAATATACGCTCATGTAATAAAGCGAGATATTTGATATGGGTCTTTTTCGACCCTGCGGGCATATAAGGAACCTTTCATGCATTTCATCAAATATGATCACAATTGCATTATTGCTCAATGATAAGATATAGCTTAGTTTCTTTCCATTATTATTACAACGTTTTTATATTTGGGGAGAGGGAAGTATCACGGGAATCTATTACCGACTCGGTACTGAAACTTACGAGTTATTCATATTTCAGGGCCAGTTTTCCAAACAGTCTTACAACTTTTGAGATTTTAGAAGAGCTTGAAAGGTTATCTTCCAAACAAGAGGTTTCAACTATTGATGTGGCTATACAACCTCCCACTGATGAAGGTAATGAAACTGATGGCGATTCAGGAGACAAAGACTGTAATGATCCGGACCGTCTCAACCGTCGCCAACTCGAGGCTTCAGCTGGATTGTTTTATTTTTGCTACTGGCTTTACGTCGCACCGGCACAGATAGGTCTTATGGCAACAATGGGATAGGAAAGGGCTGAGTTGGAAGGAAGTGGCCGTGGCCTTAATTAAGGTACAGCCCCAGCATTTGCCTGGTGTAAAAATGGGAAACCACAGAAAACCGTCTTCAGGGCTGCCGACAGTGTGATTCGAACCCACTATCTCCCGGATGCAAGCTCTCAGCTGCGCACTCCTAACCGCACGGCCAACTCGCCCGGTAATGAATTGTTTATCAATAAGAAGTGTGTAGATGATGATGATGATGCTTGTTGTTTTAAAGGGCCTAACAGATGATGATGATGATGCTTGTTGTTTTAAGGGGCCTAACATCGAAGGTCATCGGCCCCTAATGGTACGAAATGAAAGAACAAAAAATTCAAAGGCATCCACTGACCAAAATAAAAATAAAATGTCATGAAGAATGAATGAATGGATGGACAGGAACCCAACAAAACACAAAATAAACAAACAAAAACCAGTGGAGCGGACTCAATGCAGATCGAAAATAACATTGTTACCGACCAAGGAACCACTTACAAAGCACAATGATGCTTGGTGTCTAAAGGGGGTGCAAAATCCACGTCTAAGGCCCCACAGAATGGTACATGTCGCGAGTAAAATAGAACCATGGTATGTGTCATGTTGGGGTATTAATCAGAAGTAGCGAAGACTCACGGTGTTCCACAAAAGATGGTACTACTCACAAGTATTGCAATACGTACAAGTAACGCAGACCTATGGTGTGTCTCACACAATGGCGCAACTCATAGCCAACGCAAACCGAGAAGGTTCCCCACCTAGGTGTACTAAACACGGGCGCCGGTATTCGCGTGGTGTTCCTCACATAGTGGGTACTAATCACAGGCAACGCAGACCCACGGTGCTGCTCATATAGTGGTACAACTCACAGGCTACGCCCAGACCCGCGGTGTTGCTCACATGGGTACGACGCACGGGTACTGGAATCCACCAGGCCAGGCTTTTACTGCTACTAATCACAAAACTATTTCGTACCTAATTTAGTGGTACTACTCGCAAGTACAGGCAACCTAAGGTGTTCCCCGCGTGATGGTACGATTCAAAATTAGTTTCATGATTCTAATTCAGTCAGTCCTTGGTCGCCCCTTTTAGTCGCCTCTTACGACAGGCAGGGGATACCGCGGGTGTATTCTACATGTGCGTCCCCCACCCGCAGGGGGTAGTGTGTTCGGTCCGCGAGAGGTATTTTATTTCCCTCAAGTCCGTCGGCAAGCCGGTTTGGACCCCCTATCCGCCACCTGGGACGCGCCACGTGAGAGTATCACCTCTCCCCCTGTTACGCCTGCGTAGCAGGTTCGTGGTCTGATGATATGTATTGCTTTCTCGGAGTGCTGATTTTGAGTGGATATGTACCGCTTCCCCGAAGACGCATGTTTTGGGAACTAAGTGACGATTGTCATAATGTTATGGTCGCGAATGCCATACGACGCAATAGGATTGAGGAGACTATGCGTTTCTTTCACGTTGTCGATAACAATAATTTGGTCCCCAATGACAGAATGGCTATAGTCAATCCTCTTGTAAAGGCTTTGAATGAATTATTTTTGTTGTATGCCGCTATTGAGAAGAATCCGAGTGTTGATGAAGGAATGATTCCATACTTTGGGAGACATGGGAGCAAGCAGCACCTCCACGGGAAACCTATAGGCCTACGCTTTGGATTCAAAGCATGGATTATTGCCACAAAACTAGGTTACTGCTTGCAAAGAGAGTTATACCAGGGTAAAAAACACGTGAAAGAAAATCCAGAACTCCTCCTTGGTATTACAGTTGTTATGGATCAGGTCTCAAAAGTGCAAACTATGTATCCCGATTCTTCATTTTCAGTCTACTGTGAAAATTTCTTTACTTCTCCTCATTTGCTATCATTGCTTCAGACAAAAGGTGTAAAGGAAACAGGAATTGTTAGAAAGGACCGTACAGGACACTGTCCACTAAAGGGAATTGATGTTATGGGCAAGGAGCCTAGAGGAGCATTTGACACCATGATAACAAGAAATATGGTGTCAATGCAATTAGGTGGCATGATAACGTTGTTACGCACCTGTCAAGTGAGTACGGAGTTCATCCTATTCGACCCACGCAAAGGTACTCTTCAGCACAGAAGAAAAGAACTGCCATTCCTCAGCCATTCGGTTTTCATCAGTACAATGGTTATATGGGCGGAGTGGATCAAATGGATAGCAATGTTGCTGTGTACTGAGTTGGAATTAGGATAAAGAAATGGTACACACCGATTGTATTTTGGCTGCTTGATGTTTCTGTGAACAATGCCTACCTTCTGGCATTTGCCTGGTGTGAAAATGGAAAACCACGGAAAACTGATGATGATGATGATGATTCTTGTTGTTTAAAAGGGCCTAACATCGAGGTCATCGGCCCCTAATGGTACGAAATGAAATAATAAAAAGTTCAAATTAATCCACTGACCAAAATAAAATAAAAATGTCATGAAGAATGAATGGATGGACATGAATCAAAAAAAAAAAAAAAAAAAAAAAAAGCAGTGGATCAGACTTTAAAAAAATATCGTAAATAAAGGTATTACTGACCAAGGGACCACTCATAAAGCACAATGATGTTTGATGCCTAAAGGGGTGCAAAATCCATGTCTAAGGCCCCACAGAATGGTACATGTCGCGAGTAAAGTAGAACCATGGTATTTGTCATATTGGGGTACTAATCAAAAGTAGCGAAGACTCACGGTGTTCCACACAACATGGTACTACTCACAAGTATTGTACTTCGTACAGGTAACGCAGACCTATTGTGTTTCTCACACAATGGCGCCATTTACAGCCAACGCAAACCGATGAGTTTCCTCACCTAGGTGTACTAGTCACGGGTGCCGGTCCCACGGGCCCCGGAAACAATGGAAAACTATTTTCAGGGCTGCCGACAGTGGGGTTCGAACCCACTATGTCCTGATTACTGGATACTGGCCGCACTTAAGCCACTGCAGCTATCGAGCTCGGTTTGCGTAGCTTGCAGTATAAGAGAGATGTGCTTGAAGTTCAGATGTTTAGTGACGGATGCGCCGGGAAGAATGAAAACAACCATATCCTGCATGCCTTGCAGTATTGGTTGAGAAATGAATCTCCACGTCACAATACAGAGGTGGAAATAGTGTTTCCTGTGCGAGGGCATAGTTTTATGCCAGCAGACAGAATTTTTGGGCGCATAGAAAAACAACTGAGGAAAAAGGCCGTTAATGCTCAACCAGATGAGTACAATGTTATCTACCAAGTAACAGGAACAGTGAGAAAACTCGGTGAAGATTGATTCGTTTATGATCAGAAGAAATTAGGACAGATTTATAAGAAACTAAATGGCATAAGTGAAGTTAAAAAGATAAGGATAAAGAAAAATATTGTAAATAATGACACCAAAGTGAAGGCTCTGGTTAACTTCAAGTTCGAAGCTAACAAACCCTATATGTCACTGAGATATAGAAGTTCTGAGCAACTACTTGACATTCCTAAAATTCCACTGCAACATATTATTACAAGGGAAAAACTTCACGATGTGGAAAAATTGCTTCAGGAACATTATGGGAATAACTGGAGAAAAGAATCCAATTTGCTTTGGTACCGCCAGCTAATCGAGGTTTCTGTTGGGAAAGAGGACCTTAATGTTGAGGATGGACAGTCAGAGCTATGCAGCTGCCTTGAATTTGAAAAAGCCTTACACATTTAACAAGTGAGTTCCTTTGTGCTTTGGTTTTCGCTACCAAATGAGACATTGCAAATTTAGTAAAACACTATGAAAATAAAATAAAGTCATAAATCTGAAACAGTGATTTGTAAATTGTGAAAGTGTTTTTTGAGACAAAAATAATTTGTTATAGGATGTATTATTTTCTTAAGAAATTATATTGTTTTCTCCTTGAGTACATAATATTAAGTGACAAAACTTCACACCCCCCTACCCTTGTATTTCAAAACTTAATATATCCACATTTTAATTACGAAAGTTAATAAATCCAGATTATTTCTGTAAATATCATTGCAATTATTAATAGGAAAAGCACCCGAAAGGGCATATACTAATTAATAATTTTATTCCGGTTTACGATAATCGAGAGTGTACCGGGCGGTACACCTCCACGCCGCTTATTTAAACTTTGCGCCAGTTGAAACTCCCCTACTGGAAGAAGTCTGAACTTTGTCCTATGTGTTAATTTTCAAGTTACCCTGAAGATGCCACTACTTGGAAATTTTGAAGTTTCTGAACTGTGTTGTTTTCGATGTATTTTTGTTTTGCTTGTAGTAAGAAGTGTGAACATTCTCTTCTAGAGGACACTACTGAAGAACTGCAAGGGTGCACCCTAGTGCAAAGTAAAAGAACTGTTTTTTTTTTTGAGAAAATTTAATTTCAAAAGTTTGTTCTTTGCTAAATTTCTTTCAGTCATTGTTTAAGTTGGCAATATTAACCCTTTCTTTCCCCTTGTTTTGATTTTAGCCAATCCCGAATTTCTCGAATTAATTTTCCACCAATAATATGTTTCTTCTTCGTATTGTGTAGGGGGTTTCTTGCTGAACCAATAAAATCCTTGTGGGAGGGTGTTCTCATTCCAAAAACGCCTCGAACTTTCCGCGAGAGTATATAAACTGCTGATTTTCGGGTCTCGGTGCCACTTCAGTACCATCTTTCAGTGTGTAAAGTACATAGCAGGGGGCGGGAAGCGCCTCTTTCTTCGGGGAGCAGTTCAACACCAAGGTAATGGCCTTTTAATAACTTCTTTTCTTGCTAGATCAGCAGTTTAACTCTCGGGGCGGGTCCGAAGCGTTTCTACCATGTAACTTTCCCTAAAATGTAAAGACTCTTAGCCTCTATTCTCTTTCAAAACTACATATTGGGATAGAGAGTGCTTAACCCTCTCGATCTCCCACTCATATTGCATTGAGGTGAACTTATTTTCACAACCGTTTCTTCCCTTCTAATGTAACTTAAATTGTTTCCTTCTAAAAGTCACCTCTTTAGTATGGGATTAGCCCTTGCATTAACGGCCTAGTGCCAAGTAGGTTTTAAACAAATGTATTAGGAGTGCAGATCGCCTCCTCTCAATTGTTATTTTAGAGGTCAAGTAATTAACCTTTTTCTCACTTAATAGACCTCAGTAGGTTGGGTATGTTACCCCTGTGTATATGTCCTTAGAGGACAACTTGAAGGTGGAGTTTGGTGTGGCCTTTGATAGGCTTAAAGTTGAGAGCGAGTGGCTCTTTTTCGAAAATTGAGTGTTGTATGCCCCGAGGAGGCTTTACTGTGTAATTTGGAGCAAGTGCTCCTGGGCTTGATTGGGGTCTTCTGCCCCTTTGTTGAATTCTGTATATCGTAAAGTTGGGCTAATTGCTCAGAATTGTGTGTCTGGCTCTCGGAGCCCAAATCCTGTAATTGTACATTCTCGATTAGTGGTTTTACTACTCTGTACCTGCCATTATTGTTATTTCTTGTTTTTTGCTAAGAAAATATAACCTTGTTAAATTTTAAATTCACTTTAATTTCGTAGCCTGAGACCTGTTCACCCCCCGCACCTTCTTTTACCTCTAACTACCACGGAAAGCTCCGTAACAGAGAGCAAGCAAGATTTTCTCGCTAAGAGGAATTCTCAGAAGTCAAAGGACTAAAAGTCAAAGAACAGAGGAACAGAGAGCTGAAGCATAGAAGACATGCCTGCTACTCATAATAATAACCAACCCTTAATTTCTTCTATGAACAATGAGGAAATGTATGGCTACTGCAACCAGTTATTTGTTACAGATCGCGCTGCAGTACAGTGCGAAGGCTTATGCGCCACATGGTACCACAAAGAGTGAACAAAACTCACTAATGGCGAGTTTGAAATCATGAAACGCGCTAAATGTAGACTCCCATGGATCTGTGATACATGCAAATCGGAAATCTCAGAACCAAATAGGGAAAATCGCATCTTAATATCATTGCAATAAAAGGTAATGATTACCTAGTATTTACATACATGAATATACCGATCAGATACTATAATTTGGGTTTTCGATCAAAGTTATCGAGGTAGAAGTTGAAATGTTAGAATTTTTTTCGTTCTCCTGTAAAAAATATAAAAGTAGAGATATTAAGTTATGAAAGTTAGCTCTTCATATGGTTGTAAGATAACTATGTCTGAATCTCAGAAACTATTTCATTCTCTGAAATCACAGTGAGCATTCTGTATTCAAAATAATTTCCAGAATCATGTATGAAACAGGCAATATTTTGCATCTGTTAGGGTTTCTGGAATTTAGGTTAACATCACTTTGTAATTTTTGTAGGTGTGTTTGGGGTGAATAAGATCACCATGCAAAGAACTTGCAAACGAGATGCGCATGAAAGGGCTTACAAGAACCATAATCCTGAGACCATACAACTGGCTAAGGATACAACTAATAAGAAACTAGGGCTAGGATGAAAGGAAGCATCTGTCCCAAAGACATTTTTCCCATGCCCCTTGAACAAATTTACAAATCTGGATAGGATGTTCCAGCAGCTAACATTAATACGGTATTCCCAGACCTTCTTTGCACAGACATAATTCAGAAGGGAATGCAAATATCCCAATAGAAGTTCCTGCTGAGGAAGTTGAAAATGGGGACTGGCTACTGGTTTCTTTTCTGACCAGTGATGATGATGATGATGATGATGATGATGATGCTAGTTGTTGTAAGGGGCCTAACATCGAAGGTCATCGGCCCCTAATGGTACGAAATGAAAGAACAAAAATTGCAAAGGCATCCACTGACCAAAATAAAAATGAATTATGCCATGAAGAATGAATGGATGGACAGGAACTCAACAAAACACAAAACAAACAAACAAGAACCAGTGGATCGGACTCAATACAGATCGAAAATAACATTATTACCGACCAAGGAACCACTTATAAAGCACAATGATGCTTGATGTCTATAGGGGGTGCAAAATCCACGTCGAAGGCCCCACAGAATGGTACATGTCGCGAGTAAAATAGAACCATGGTATGTGTCATGTTGGGGTATTAATCAGAAGTAGCGAAGACTCACGGTGTTCCACAAAAGATGGTACTACTCACAAGTATTGCAATACGTACAAGTAACGCAGACCTATGGTGTGTGTCACACAATGGCCCAACTCAGAGTCAACGCAAACCGAGAAGGTTCCCCACCTAGGTGTACTAAACACGGGCGCCGGTATTCCCGTGGTGTTCCTCACATAGTGGGTACTAATCACAGGCAACGCAGACCCACGGTGCTCCTCATATAGTGGTACAACTAACAGGCTACGCCCAGACCCGCGGTGTTGCACACATGGGTACTGGAATCGACCAGGCCAGGCTTTTACTGCTACTAATCACAAACCTATTTCGTACCGAATTTAGTGGTACTACTCGCAAGTACAGGCAACCTATGGTGTTCCCCGCGTGATGGTACGATTCAAAATTAGTTTCATGGTTCTAATTCAGTCAGCCCTTGGTCGCCCCTTTTAGTCGCCTCTTACGACAAGCAGAGGATACCGCGGGTGTATTCTACATGTGCGTCCCCCACCCGCAGGGGGTTTTCTGACCAGTAAACCATACACCAGTTCCCGTGAGAGTAACTCTTTCTTTAGTTAAGTTGTAGAGAAGAAAGAGAAGGATCAAATTGTGGCCAATTTTGTGATGCCGAAAGTTAATGAAAACACAATTCCTGCTATAATTTTCACTGATATCTTTACTTTGATAACAATGATATTTACCCTAAACAATTTTGTGCTATTTAACTATTTTCCTCCACTACCCTACTGCGCTGGCGTAGCAGGGGGAGAGGTGAAACTCCCACGTGGCGCGTCCCCAGGTGGAATACAGGGGAGTCCTAACCGGCTTGCCGGCGGACTTGAGGGAAATAAAATACCTCTCGCGGACCAAACACACTACCCCCTGCGGGTGGGGGACGCACATGTACAATACACCTGCGGTATCCCCTGCCTGTCGTAAGAGGCGACTAACAGGGGCCCAAGGGGCTCTCAAATTGGGAGTGTGGATTGATGATGATTGTTACCGAGTTTTTGTGGTAGTTAAGCATGAAAGAAGGTGCTGGGTGGTGAATAGGTCTCAAGCTACTAAAGAGAAATTAAATTTTAAAATTTAACAAGGTTATATTTTCTTTTCAAAATTAGGTAACAACAAATAGAACAGGTACTTAGTAGCCGAAATACAACTTGAAATGTACAATTACAGGGATTAAAGAATTTGGGCTTCGAGCCCTGAAAACACAATTCTTGAGCAACTAGCTCAACTTTACGATATACCAATTTCAACAAAAGGGGCAGAAGACCCCACTCAAACCCTGGAGCCCTTGCTCCAAATTACACAGCAAAGCCTCCTCGAGGCATACAACTCTCAATTTTAGAAAAGAGCCACTCGCTCTTAAAGTTAAGCCTCTCCCAGGCCACACCAAACTCAACTTTCAAGTTGTCCTCAAAGGACATATACACAGGGGTAAAATACCCAACCTACTGAGGTCTATTAGGTGAGAAAAGATTAATACATGACCTCTAAAATACAACTTGAGAGGAGGCGAACTTGCACTCCTAATACACTTTGCTTAAGACCTACTTGGCACTAGGCCGTTAATACAAGGGCTAATCCCATACTACAGAGGTGACTTAAAGGCAATTTACATTACATTACGGGAGAATTGGTTGAGAAAAATAAGTTCACCTCAAGACGATGTGAGTGGGAACTCGAGAGGGTTAGCACTCTCTATCCCATAATGTAGCCTTACAAGAGAATAGAAGAAAAGAGTAGTTACATTTTAGGAAAAGGTTACATGATGGAAAACGCTTCGAACCCGCCGCGAGAGTTAAACTGCCGACCTAGCAAGAAAAGAAGATATTAATAGGCCATTACCTGGTAGTAGATCGCTGCCGAGGAAAGAGGCGCTTCCCGCCTCCTGCTATGTACTAAATACACTGAAAGATGGAACAGAAGTGGCGCGGAGACCCCAAAATCAGCAGTTTATATCCTCTCGCGGAAGATTCTAGGCGTTAGGGGAAATAAAACACCCTCCCTCAAAGTTTTTATTGGCTAGGGAAACGAAACCCCTACATAGAGGAAGAAGAAACACATTATTGGTGGAAAATTAATTAAAGAAATTCGGGATTGGCTAGATCCAAAATAAGGGGAAAAAGAGGGGTATACAGCCAACTTAAACCATGACAGAAAGGAATTTAACAAAGAACAAACTCTTGAAATAAAAATTTCTCCAACAAAATAGTTCTTTGATTTCGCACTAGGTTGCACTATTGTAATTCTTCAGTAGTGTCCTCTAGAAGAGAAAGTTCACACTTCTTACTTCAAGCGAAACAAAAACACATAAAAAATGACACAGTTCACAAACTCAAAAATTTCCAGGTAGTGACATCTTCTGAGAAATTAGTAGATTAATAGTGTAGATAAAGTTCAGACTTCCTCCAGAAGAGGAGTTTCAACTGGCGCAACTTTTAAATAAACAGAGTAGAGGTGTACCGCCCGGTACAATGATGATGCTTGTTGTTTAAAGGGGCCTAACATCGAAGGTCATCAGCCCCTAACGGAACGAGATAAACGACATGAGAGATGATGTTAAAATTTTAAAAACATATCCACTGACTAGAGTTTAAAAAAAATGATGGAGAAAAATGAGGGTGAGATTAAAACAATCAGTGGATCTAATACGCAATGCCTTAATTTCTAATAAAATAAGAGAATCTACAGGAAAACAAAAGAACAAGGCATTGCCTGGTAGTACATAATTTACGAGAGACGTTAAAATAACACATTAAAATACGCAACAGAAACTAAAATTAAGTCAATAGGATAAAAGCGAAAGTGACACAAAACACACTAGGACAAAGGACAGCATCATACACGAGAAAACAGTCCACTATCCCTCATAAAGCGGACGACGAGGTCTGCTGACTGCTCGTCATCACGCAAGATAAGGGAGATAGTACTCGGAAGGTTAAGACTACGGCGCAGATCGACCAGGTCCACACACTCCGTAAGGATGTGCACCACGGTAAGATGGTCGCCGCAGGTACACACCGGAGGGGGTTCTCCTTTCAAAAGATGCGAGTGAGTCAAGATACCGTGGCCGATCCGAAGACGACATAATACCACGGCTTCCCTCCGCGAAGCCCGAAGGGAAGTCCTCCATACCTTCGTTGTTCCTTTTATCGCTCTCAGCTTATTGGGAAATGGAATGGCCTGCCACTCCATCTCCCAATGGGACATAAGATGTCGCAGCTGGGAGAGAATATCACTTACTGGAACCTTGAAAGGCAACGGGGGCAGTGTAACTGCTTCCTTGGCAGCCTGATCTACTAACTCGTTTCCCTCTATGCCCATGTGGCTGGGGAGCCACACAAACGTGATTCTGGTGCCAGCATCCCAACACCCGGCCATCAGGTCCTGGATTAGCTGCACCAGAGGGTGCCGAGGGAAACAGGTATCTATAGACTGGAGCGAACTCAAGGAGTCGGTACACAGAAGTGTCGGCGCTCATTGTACAGAGCGTACCGCAGAGCCTCAAGGATAGCATAGAGCTCTGCTGTGTACACACTACAGGTTGCCGGAAGGGCAAAAAGAACCTATCATTGATAACGAACGCACAGCCCACCTTCGTATCTGTCCTTGAACCATCCGTGTAGACGACGACTGAACCTGGATAGCGGCCAACAACGGACAGGAAGAGCCTCCGATAAATCGAAGGGTCCGTGTTGTCTTTCGGGCCAGTGTGCAGATCCAGGATTACTTCAGGTCGTCGTACTACACACGGAGGTACCCCACTTGGTTGTATGACAAGGCAAGGAACCGAAGGTACGTCGAACAATCGGTAACTGGTATCCAAGCGTATTCCAACCGGCTGCATTGCTCGAGAACAAGCAGCGTACAGCAAACGGTTGCCATTGTTGAACACGCAAGGATAACTTGGATGAAGTAGCATATGTCGCAAATTTGCAGCATACGAAAGAAGCATTTGCTGGCGCCTCAGATGTAAAGGCGGCATACCAGACTCAGCGAGCAGGCTGGCAATGGGGCTTGTACGGAGAGCTCCCGTCGCCAACCTAACCCCGCTGTGCTGGATGCTGTTCAGCTTCCCAAGCACGCTTGGCCTAGCTGAGCCATATGCTGCACAGCCGTAGTCTAACCTGGATAAAATGTGTGCCCTGTAACATCGGAGGAGCACCACGCGGTCAGCTCCCCAATTAGTGCTGCTAAGAAACCTCGAGAGGTTAAGCCTCTTGGTGCATTGCACTTTTAGCTCCCGCACGTGCGGCTCCCACGATAATTTACTGTCAAAAAGGAGCCCAAGAAATCGGTAAGTAGCAACAACTGGAAGAACGACATTTCCTAAATAAAGCTCAGGATGTGGGTGAAGAGTACGTTGACGACAAAAGTGGACAACGGAGGTCTTTGCGGCAGAAAACCGAAAGCCATGTTCTAAGGTCCACTTCTCCACCCACCTTATAGCTTGCTGTAATTGTCGCTCTGCGACTGCCATACTGCACGACCTATAGTGCAGAGCAAAATCGTCCACATATAGCGACGGTATTACTGCTGGACCAGCAGCAGCGACAATACCGTTTATGGCAATCGCGAACAGAGTGACACTAAGGACCGATCACTGTGGGACTCCATTTTCCTGAACGTGATACTGCGAATATGTCCTCCCCACTCGGACACGCAATAGACGGAGGGACAAGAAATTCGCAATAAATACCGGCAAGTTACCTCGGAATCTCCATTGATGCAGGACTGAAAGGATACCATATCGCTATCAAGTGCTGTTTACGGAGAAATGCATCCTGGATAGAGCTCTCCAGGCGGACCAAGTGGTCAGTGGTGGATCGAACGGCTCCAAAACCACTGGTATTCCGACAAGAGTCCTTGTTTCTCCAGACACCACACGAGTCGGCGATTTACCATCCTATCAAATACCTTACACAGGCAGTTGGTAAGAGAAATCGGCCTGTAACATCCTGCATACTTAGGATCTTTATCAGGCTTGAGGACAGGAATGACTATGCCCTCTCGCCACCGAGAAGGAAAATCACCCTCCATCCAGATACGGTTGAACACACGAAGAAGATAGAGTAGACTATCATCACTAAGGTGTTTTAACATCTGGTTATGGATGTTGTCCGGTCCAGGAGACGTATCCTTGCAAAGCGCTACGGCGCTGAGGAGTTCCCACTCCGTAAAGGGCACGTTGTAGTCCTCTGAAGCCTGAGTGGCAAAACTGAGATGACGACGTTCTGCCTCCCGCTTCACAGCGAGGAAATCAGGATGGTAATTCCCGGAGCAAGATACATTCGCGAAATGGCTAGCTAGATGGTCAGCAACAGAAGGGATTCAGTGACGATATTGCTTCAATGGATACTCCCGGTACAGAAGATGATCCTTGGATACCCGAAATACGCCGAAGTTTAGTCCACACTTGATATGATGGAGTGTGTGACGTCATAGACGACACATATCTCTCCCATGAAGCCTTCTTACTTTGTCGAATAAGAACCCGCGCCTTAGCGCGGTATTTCTTAAATGCTACCAAGTTGGCTGCAGTAGGCTGTCTACGGTAACGTTTATGAGCACGACGGCGTTCTTTGATAGCTGCTGCGATTTCGTCGTTCCACCTAGGAACGAGTATTCGGCGAGGAGTCCCCGAGAAGAACGGAAAAGACCCCCCCAGCAGCAGCAAGAATAACTTGGGTGATGTAAGTTATTTCCTCGCCGACGGTCCGCCTGATACAGTCGTTAAGGGCAGATAGTGATGTGTACTTCGGCCAATCAGCATGTTTAAAAATCCATCGAGGGGGAGCCTGGACGGATTTTTGGTTCAACAAAGTTAGAATAGTGGGGAAATGGTCACTGTCACAAAGATCGTCGGGTGTGTTCCACCGAAACAGCGGAACCAACGTTCGGCTGCATAGACTTACGTCTATACGAGAATATGTGCCGTAACGTACACTGAAGTGTGTTGGTTCCTCTGTGTTCAAAATACATAAATCCAGGTCTGTTATCAATGTTTCCAGCTCTCTTCCCCGGGGGCAAGGCGTCTCAGAGCCCCAGATGGGATGATGGGCGTTAAAATCGCCCAACAAGAGGAAGGGAGGTGGAAGCTGATCTAGAAGATCAATGACATCGTTAATGTTAAGAGGTAGCCCTGGCGGAAAATAAACATTACACACTGTTGTTATGATAGGCAGCGGAACACGAACAGCTACAGCCTCCAGCGGGGTTTTTAGTGGGACCTCCTCGCTGTAGGTATCAGAACGGACAAAAATGCCAACGCCACCGGAAGCCCGGTGAGCATAATGTCGTTCTGTCGAGTATAGTCGAAAATTTCGCATGACCGTATGATGATCTGGTCGGAAATTTGTTTCCTGAATACAGGCTATACCCGCCGAATACTCGCTAATGAGCTGGCGCAGCTCAGCAAGATGCCTATCATAACCATTACAATTCCAACAATTCCATTGTAACAGTGCCATATTGTAAGTGTGGACTTCTGAGGATTAGGATAGGAGCAGCGGAATGCTACCTAACCTAACCTACACTCACATCCCCATCCGAAGTCATTAGACGAGGTGATGCAGGCCTTCAACTTCTTCGACGTAGTCCGGGTGCGGGGTTTCTGCCCACGAGGGGAGCGCGCAGGTTTCCCCGAAGGGAGACCTGCTGACGCAGAATCAGACCCTCCTGGTGGAGGGCGTGACGCCCCATTAGTAGGAGATTTGGAAGAGCGCCTATTAAGGGCGCCCTTCATTTCCGCCGTCGATTCTTGCTTAGACGGGCCGGAAGGGGATTTCCCAGCCCTGGTCGACGATGTCGCCTCCGCCGGCTTAGGCGCGGCTTTCGCCGACCTTGTAGGGGAAGGAGACGTTGTCTTCTTCCCCTTCTGTGCCGGCGTAGGTTACTTAGCCGGCACAGGCAGATTGGTGGTCGAAGGCCGGATTGGACCAGCCTTCGAGCTTGTTCTCTTTGCGGCGTTGCTCGCAGGAGCAACCGCCGCTTTGGGCGCAGCGATCTTCTGGACAGGTGTTGCAGATGAAAATGAGGAACCTGGCAGGGACTGAGCTATCAAGCTGAAGTCTAGTGTCTTGGCCGGTGCATTCAGGGAATTAAACTTACAGCGCGCTTCCTGGTAGGAAAGACCATCCAGGGTCGTGATCTCCTGGATCTTCTTCTCACTCAGATAGGTCGGACAGTTCCGATCCCGAGGAGAATGAAGACCAGAGGACTTAGTGCACCTGTACGGAGGTGTGCAATCCTCCGCGCCGTGAACTACTTTCCCACATGTACCACACACTGATTGATTCGAACGAGATACCATGTTTCCGAATCTCCGGCACTGATAGCACCGCATAGGAGGCGGGATGTACGGCCTCACATCGCAACGATAGGCTGTCACCTTGACTTTCTCTGGCAACACTGACTATTTAAAAGAGACTATGAACGCACCCGTGGCAACGTCTTCACCGTTGACGTTGCGTGTGATACGCCGGACGTGGGTCACGCCACGGTGCTTCATGTCTTCCATCAATTCATCGTCAGTGTTCAGAACGAGATCACGTTGGAAAATAACGCCACGAACCAGATTCAAGGTTTTGTGCTCTTCCACTTTGACGGGGATGTCGCCAGAGAGGGCGCACTTAAGCAACCGATCTGCTTGGAGCGCAGTGCTCGTCTTTAAAAGCAAACAACCATTGCGCATTTTCTTCAGGTCCTCCAGTTCACCGTAGACATCTTCAATGTGGCGACTAAATAGAATCGATTTTACCAGCTTGAAGTCGTGCCCATCGGTCCTGGTAGCAACCAGGAACCTTGGGAAGCTGGAACCCGGACTAAGTCGCTGCGCTTGTTCCCAAGGGGTTGGCCCCCTTAGGGAAACAAAAGTTAAAGACTTAAGTAGCGAACTACCCGAGGTTGCTGGCGGAAGTTGTTTCGACGCCATGCCCGAAATCATCCTCCCCGAATGCCACCCACTCCGATCAGGGATCTCTGTAGCCGAACCAAGCAGCCAAGGCAATACCCACCTGGTCGTAGCAGGTATTGCCCGGGGTCCGATGTTGAACGATGCCTAATACGGGATGACTGAGGCAATGAGCACTAGGACTCCCTTCCTCCAGTCACCCGCAATAGCATGTACCCCATAGCGTGCACGGAGCACTAAATATAGAGAAAAAATTAAAAATGATGATGGTGATGATGCTTGTTGTTTTAAGGGGCCTAACATCGAAGGCCATCGGCCCCTAATGGTACGAAATGAAAGAACAAAAATTGCAAAGGCATCCACTGACCGAAACAAAAATAAAATATGGCATGAAGAATGAATGGATGGACAGGAACTCAACAAAACACAAAACAAACAAACAAGAACCAGTGGATCGGACTCAATACAGATCGAAAATAACATTATTACCGACCAAGGAACCACTTATAAAGCACAATGATGCTTGGTGTCTAAAGGGGGTGGAAAATCCACGTCTAAGGCCCCACGGAATGGTACATGTCGAGAGTAAAATAGAACCATGGTATGTGTCATGTTGGGGTATTAATCAGAAGTAGCGAAGACTCACGGTGTTCCACAAAAGATGGTACTACTCACAAGTATTGCAATACGTACAAGTAACGCAGACCTATGGTGTGTCTCACACAATGGCCCAACTCAGAGTCAACGCAAACCGAGAAGGTTCCCCACCTAGGTGTACTAAACACGGGCGCCGGTATTCCCGTGGTGTTCCTCACATAGTGGGTACTAATCACAGGCAACGCAGACCCACGGTGCTGCTCATATAGCGGTACAACTCACAGGCTACGCCCAGACCCGCGGTGTTGCACACATGGGTACGACGCACGGGTACTGGAATCCACCAGGCCAGGCTTTAACTGCTACTAATCACAAACCTATTTCGGGCCGAATTTAGTGGTACTACTCGCAAGTACAGGCAACCTATGGTGTTCCCCGCGTGATGGTACGATTCAAAATTAGTTTCATGGTTCGAATTCAGTCAGCCCTTGGTCGCCCCTTTTAGTCGCCTCTTACGACAGGCAGGGGATACCGCGGGTGTAATCTACATGTGCGTCCCCCACCCGCAGGGGGTAGTGTGTTTAGTCCGCGAGAGGTGATTTATTTCCCTCAAGGACCCCCTATCCGCCATCTGGGACGCGCCACGTGGGGGTATCACCCCTCTCCCTGCTACGCCATCGTAGTAGGTTCGTGGTATCGAAATAGAACCACGGTATTTGTTCTGTTGCGGTACTAATCAAAAGTAGCAGAGACTTGCGGTATTCCACACATTATTGTACTACTCAGAGCTTATGAAATTTGACATATAATACAGACCTATGTTTTGCTCACTTTGCGGCGCCATTTACAGGCAACGCAAACCTATGGTGTTCATCACATAAGAGTACTAACCACAGGGACCTCTCCCTATCCCGTGGCGTTCCTCATATAGTGGGTACTAATCATAGGCAAGGCAGAACCATCGTAGCTATCATCCCATGGTCCTGCTCATATGGTGGTACTAATCACAGGTACTGCTAAAGCCGACCGCACGGTGCTCCTGTGTGCTACTAATCACAAACCAATTTCGTACCTAATGTAGTGGTACTACGCACAAGTAAAAGCAACCCTTGGTGTTCTCCGCGTGGTGGTACTAATCACAAGTAGTTTCATTTTTCTAATACAATCAACCCTTGGTCGCCCCTTTTAGTCGCTGTCTCACGACAGGCAGGGGATACCGTGGGTGTATTATTCGTCTGCCTCCCCCACCCACAGGGGGTGTATGTTTGGTCCGCGAGAGGTATTTTATTTCCCTCAAGTCCGCCGGCAAGCCGGTTAGGACCCCCCTATCCGCCACCTGGGACGCGCCACGTGCGAGTATCACCTCTCCCCTGCTACGCCTGCGTAGCAGGTTCGTGCATCTCCCCCTGCTACACCTGCGTAGCAGGTTCGTGGTGTTTACGAATTCACCCCAACAGTCTCCACATTATCACAGTTAATCAGGGTTCTTCTGTATCACATGTTAATTATTCTCGTCTTGGAAATTATAGACAACATTAGCATAGGGAATTCAATTCTCGCATTTTTGTGTGCATGAGAATAGTCATGTTTATTTATTTTTGTACTGAAATGAGCAAGGTCTGTGCACGCAGCTGAATTCCATACACTTCTTTCTTTGCTGAACACTAAACAGAGGAAACAAAAATGCGCGTTCCTAGATCTACATCCACAGAGCCACCTGCGTGTTTCGTACACTTCTCTCTTAAAGTTACGCCTATACTAACGTTGTCAGTTTTTGTAACTTTTTCGATAATCAAATCTGGTCTGTCTGGTCCACGCCTTTTAATTTCTAACATATCCTGATAGGTGAATATTTTGCTGGTTAAAATTAATGAATTGAATTAATTCCCTCTTACACAAAGAATACCATGGTTACAAATCGAGAAGCAAAACACAAAACTCAAATTTCACTTGAAAAGATGTTCCAATCACAAGGTAAAGCAAACTTCTTCCCGTGATTACAAACACCTGTTCACAACAAGCTAGAAAATGCCTACTCAGAATTACTAGCGAGATCTGCTGGTAATGTAATGCAATAGTAGCTCCTGGGAGGCTGTGGCTACCCACAGTACGGGAGGTGGCGGACCCTTGTAGTCAACTGTAATATACTGCCACTGGTTTGAGGGTGGCTCTAGACGGCAAGGCACGTACCTTACTGTGCTCCTCGCTAATGGGAATAAACCATGACTTTATCTGCTTTGCGCATGTGTATTAGTCTTCAGCACAATAGCCAATGTGCTCGCTGCAGTGACAGTCAAAATTAACAACTGTCAGTGTAACGGAGCTTCGATATAAGTCGAATGCTTTCGATCGACCGTTGAAAGAAGGGAAAATTTTAAATTATCCATGAATGCGTAAAGATGTATTAAAACTGGATTTCACGTGCTCATGTGCTCCTGAGAGCCCACCGCCACTGGAAGAAACTGCTTCTGGGAGATAACCTATCTTCCCACTTTTCTCCAGAGGTTCTGCAGAAATGCAATGAAAACATCCAGTTTGTTTGCTTACCACCGAATTCCACAAATATATGCTAGCCTTTAGACGTGGCTTTCTTTTGGCCCATGAAACAAGCATATCGTAAGACACTGACTGTATGGAAGCTTAGGAACAGAGGCCAGACCGGGCTTGCTAAGCCACAGTTTCCACAGCTTCTAAGGGAAACTCTTGAGAAAATGGATAGTGTCCATGAAAAGAGTGATGACGTATGCCAGTCTGCAATAAAGAAGAATTTGCAGGCTGGTTTTAGGGCAACAAGTGTGTACCCATTGGATGCTGGGAAGGTTCTAAGCAAACTCCCTTACAGTACTGACCCTAACATGGAAGAGAATATCAATAATTCATGGACAGAGTTTTTTAAAGAACAGCGATATAAGGAAAATAATACCCCGCGCAAAAAACAGGCAACTGAAAGCGATTCCTAGAAGGAGTATCATCTGCTTAGGACAATCAGATGAGTCCGAGGATGAAGAAGAAATCCCATCCAGTCGGGCTAGTAGTGAAAATGACTACGATAATGAAGAAGATGATGAAGAGAATCTAATTTGATCAATCTCACCTCCTTAAATTCAACCAACCATTACTAGAAAATTACTCGGTTTAATTGGCCGGGGGTGAAACTGGCCATTTACGAGACCCTCTTCTTTACATCAGTGCTATTCATGGATGCTGGTCAATCAGACACCACACTATGGGTGAAATTGATTACTGACATTTTTTATTTTTTACAGTCGTAAAAATATCATGAAAAATTATGCAGCACATATGATGTTCTACTATCTGAGCTTAGTAAGAGTGTGTTTTAATTACTTTATTATCTCCATTAATATAGAAGTTACGGTTAATAACAGATTGAGAATGATCAATTTCACCCCAGTACACAATAGTCATGTATTTTAACTGTAAATAACCGATGGTGGTGGTGATTATTGTTTTAAGAGGAAGTACAACTAGGCAGCCATGCTCTATATAACACTAATCAGAGGGGAAAATTGGAAGGGATCCGATACTTCGGAAAATGAAGATATCGGCCAAAGGAAGACAAGGGCCACGAAGGGCGTGAAGATGAAAGACTCCCTAGCCCTCGCAAACCTAATAGCATCGGGGTCGGAAAAGAAGAAGAGTTGACCAAGAGAGATCGGATAGGATAGGTGAAAGTGAGGAGCCTGGCACAAGTAAGTGGAAGCAATGCCAGGACTCAGATGAGGGCCTCGTGGTCGTTAACCCACGCTCCAAAGTTCAGAGCCCCTGAGGCCCCTTTTAGTCGCCTCTTACGACAGGCAGGGGATACCGTGGGTGTTATTCTGCTCCCCCACCCACAGGGGGATAAATAACCGATCCCATTGACTCAGGTTATGATGTGGGTCATTCCATATCCTCTCAGGTAAAAAATATATTTATTTCAATGTAGTTGTAATATGTAAAATTTTAAAGCAGAAGTATTCTTCTATCATATAACTGTTTATACTTAGAAATGTATAGCGTCTGGGACCATAATTCTACCGTATCACAAAATTTGTCTGCGACTGTCTTACACTTCATGCAAGTTAAGTTTATGTGTTTATTTATTTGAGGCAGTGAAAGTCCTAATAATTCACATTGTTGCAGATCAATCAATAATGTCGTCTACTGAGAGGTCACGGGCATTTAGAGAAAAACTTAAAAAGGATCCAGAAAAATACGAAGCGTACCTAATCCACGAGCGAGAAAGATTTAAATTATGAAGGGAAAACAAAAATAAGCACTTCAAAGTGATAAAGTGAAGTTAAAGCTAAAGCGAGAGCAAGATAGAATAAGACGGAGGCGCCACAGAGAATCGTAAAAATCACTACCTGAGACGAGCAATGCATCTCCAACAAAGGGTTCATATAGGAGCAACAGATCATTAGGGAAAGCACTTTCCGAAGTGAAGAGAGGTTTACCTAACAATCCAGAGAAACGTAAAGCTGTAGCAGCATAACTGTTTGTTGATGAATTATCTGAATCTGGGAAAAGATTGAACTTACTACATAAATTCAGGAAAGATTCTGGTAAAAGACTCATAGAAGAAACAAAAGAGAATGTCGTGCAGTTTTATTTCCATGATGATATTAGCAGGACTGAGCCAGGAAAAAAAGACTAAGCCCCATTAGGAATGCTCAAACTGGCAAGAAAGAAGCTGTACAGAAACGTGCAATGACGATGACCATTGTTGAAGCTTATGAAGAGTTTGTGACGGAATATCCTGACTGTGTGATAAAGAAATCTAAATTTTTTGAGCTTCGCCCACCATTTGTATTTCCTGTTTCCTCTATGACCCATAATGTATGTGTATGTAGTTACCATGCGAACATGCAGTTTTTAGTGGACAGTGTAGAAAATGAAATAGGCGTACTTCCACGTAGTGCACAAGATTTATTAGAGACTCTTGTGTGTGATATTGAACGCACTGATTGTATGTCAGGAAAATGTGAGAAATAATGTAAGTCGGCCTGCAATTCTGTTCAAAATATAATTTGTGATAAGGAGAGAATCAGTAATGAAATTAAATGGCCACAAAGGAAAGATGTGGAAGGACATCCTCAAATTGTCATTGATACTGGAACTGAATCTGAATGTGTGAAGAAAATACAGATGAAATTGACAGAATTCAAGCTCGAATGTTATGCGTAAAAGATAACAATCCAAACACTTTGAAGATGTAAAGAAAAACTTCGTATCTGATGATGCACTTATTCAGATTGATTTTGCAGAGAACTACACTGCTGTAAGTCAAGATGAAATACAAAGTGTTCAAATATATACAGGGTGGGGCAGAGTGGACTCCCTAGTTTCAATAAATCACTGAAGAGCGTGCACGTGAGTAAGCGCAGTGGGAGTAGTAGCATTTGGTGGGGGGAAAGACGCCATTTTAGTAGTCACCATGCCGTGGACTGGCGAGCATCGTGGTTTTGTAGTCGAAACGTTTTTTAAAAATAACGATAGTGTGGTGGCGACGCAGAGGGCATTTCGTAGGCGGTTTGGTTTGAATCGTCATGACAGTGTTCCTGATGCTCAAACCATAAGGAAATGGATTACAAGTGTACGGGAGACAGGATCTGCACTTCCTAGAAAACCAGTCGGACAACCAAGAAGTGTGAGGACACCTGAGAACATCACGGCGGTGAGAGCGTCTATTGTACAATCCCCATCGCGCTCTGCGCGGAAACATGCTGCTGCTCTTGGAATACCGCCCAGAACGGTAAGGCGAATTTTACACTGTGATCTTCATTTACACCCGTATGAGATGATGGTTGTTCAAGAATTGAGGCCAGATGACTTTGTTAAACGTACAGATGCTGGCAATGCAATGTTAGCTTCTTTACAACCCGGTGCTAATCTGTGGTCTAGTGATGAGGCCCATTTTCACCTCTCGGGCACAGTAAATAAGCAAAATTTTCGTTACTAGGCAGCTGAAAACCCACGCAAACTTCACCAAAGACCTCTTCATTCACCAAAAGTGACTGTGTGGTGTGCTGTGTCCTCCATAGGCATTATTGGCCCCTACTTTTTTGAATCGGAAGATGCAACCGTTACTGAGAACGCTGTGCGCTATTGTGAGATGTTGGGAGAACTTTTTCTTCCCCAAAATGGAAGAGTATGGTGAGGAAATGGAAGCCTTTTAGTTTCAGCAGGATGGTGCCACGGCTAATACCGCCCGTCGCTCTCGCCAACTTCTGCAAGAACAGTTTCCCGGCCGCATGATCTCATTACGAGGGGATGTTTCATGGCCCCCTCGATCCCCCGATTTAAGCCCATGCGATTATTTTCTTTGGGGTTACCTCAAATCTGAGGTTTATAAAGTTCGACCTAGGACCGTGGAAGCCCTTAAGGAAGCAATTGCTGATGTCATCGCTGGAATAACGCCAGATATGCTGCGCAGAGTTTTTGAAAACTTTATTGAACGGCTGAATATGTGCGTCGCTCGCCAAGGTCGTCATCTGGACGATATCATTTTTAGAACCAAATGAAAAAAAATGGCATTGTATGTAGACTTCAGAAATAAAAAGCTTTTGTAATAATTTTGTACGGTTCTTATACATTTAACCCATCAAATCAGGGAGCCCACTCTGCTCCACCCTGTACAATTATGCCATCATAAGTGATGACTTGTCACACAGCAAATATTCTGTTTGGGCATTTCTTAAATCCTTACTACAAGTCTTACTACTACAAGTTCCAACTATAAATCACGTGAAGATTTTCTCTGATGGCTGTGCTGCACAGTTCAAGAACCGCTTCATGTTGTTAAATTACACACATTTTCAGTCTGAATTCAACATTTCTGACTGGAACTTTTTTGCCTCTTCCCATGGCAAAGGGGCAGTTGATGGTGTTGGGGGAACTTTGAACAAAACTGTTTGGCGAATGGTCAAATCACGGCAAGTTATAATAAACAGTGATGATGATGATGCTTGTTGTTTTAAGGGGCCTAACATCGAAGGTCATCGGCCCCTAATGGTACGAAATGAAAGAACAAAAATTACAAAGGCATCCACTGACCAAAATAAAATAAAAAATGTCATGAAGAATGAATGGATGGACAAGAACCCAACAAAACACAAAACAAACAAACAAAAACAAAAACCAGTGGATCGGATTCAATAGAGAACGAAAATAACATTATTACCGACCAAGGAACCACTTATAAAGCACAAAGATGCTTGGTGTCTAAAGGGGGTGCAAAATCCACGTCTAAGGCCCCACAGAATGGTACATGTCGCGAGTAAAATAGAACCATGGTATGTGTCATGTTGGGGTATTAATCAGAAGTAGCGAAGACTCACGGTGTTCCACAAAAGATGGTACTACTCACAAGTACTGTACTTCGTACAGGTAACGCAGACCTATGGTGTTTCGCACACAATGGCGCCACCTACAGCCAACGCAAACCGATGAGTTTCCTCACCTAGGGTACTAGTCACGGGTGCCGGTCCCAAGGGCCCCGTGGTGTTCCGCACATAGTGAGTACTAATCACAGGCTACGCCCAGACCCGCGGTGTTGCCCACATGGGTACAACGCACGGGTACTGGAATCCACCAGGCCAGGCTTTTTACTGCAACGAACCACAAACATATTTCGTACCATGTTAGTGATACTACTCGCAAGTACATGCAACCCATGGTGTTCCCCGCATGATGGTACGAATCAAGAGTAGTTTCATGGTTCTAATTCATTCATCCCTTGGTCGCCCCTTTTAGTCGCCTCGCACGACAGGCAGGGGACACCGTGGGTGTATTATTCGTCAGCCTCCCCCACCCACAGGGGGTGTGTGTTTGGTCCGCGAGAGGTATTTTATTTCCCTCAAGTCCGCCGGCAAGCCGGTTAGGACCCCCCTTTCCGCCACCTGGGAGTATCACCTCTCCCCCTGCTACGCCTGCGTAGCAGGTTCGTGGAGTTATAATAAACACGCCTTATGAATTCTTTCAATGTGCCAAACACAATGTAAATGGTGTAACAGTGCTTTTCATATCTGCTGAAGAAGTGGATTCATCATCATCGTTCCGGGATGATCGTTGGAAAAATGTACTGCCTATTCCGAGCCTGCATAAAGATGATGATGATGATGCTTGTTGTTTAAAGGGGTCTAACATCGAGGTCATCGGCCCCTAATGGTACGAAATCAAAGAACAAAAATGTCAAATTCATAAACTGACCAAAAAATAATAATGTCGTCATGAAGAATGAATGGATGGACATGAACCCCCCCCCCCCAAAAAAAAACAACAACCAAAATACAGTGGATCAGACTCAAAGATCACACATAATTGATTACTGACCAAGGGACCACTCATAAAGCACGATGATGCTTGATGTCGAAAGGGGTGCAAAATCCATGTCTAAGGCCCCACAGAATGGTACATGTCGCGAGTAAAGTATAACCATGGTATTGGCATGTTGGGGTACTAATCAAAAGTAGCGAAACTCACGGTGTTCCACACAAGACGGTACTACTCACAAGTATTGTACTTCGTACAGGTAACGCAGACCTATGGTGTTGCTTACACAATGGCGCCACTCATAGCCAACGCAAACCAATGAGTTTCCTCACATAGGTGTACTAGGCACGGATGCCGGTCCCACGGGCCCCGTGGTGTTCCTCACAGAGTGGATACTGATGATGATGATGATGATGCTTGTTGTTTTAAGGGGCCTAACATCGAAGGTCATCAGCCCCTAATGGAACGTGATGGACGACATGATACATGATATTTAAAATTTTAAAACGTATCCACTAACCAGAGTTAAAAATATGGTGATGAAAAAATGAGTATAAGATTAAAACGGCAGTGGATCTAATTCGCAATGCCTTATTTCTAATAAAATAAGAGAAAATACAGAGAGAAAAGAAACAAGGCATTGCCTGGTGGTGCATATATAGACACTTCATTTACATTAGACGTTAAAATAACACATTAAAAAACGCAACACAAACTAAAATGAAGACAATAGGTTAAAAGCGCAATGGAAACAAAGACACGAAGACAAAGGACATCACTAGACACAGTAAAACAGAACACTAAACCCTCATAAAGCGGATGGCGAGGTCTGCTGACTGCTCGTCATCTCGCAAGATAAGGGAGATGGCACACGCAAGGTTAAGACTACGGCGAAGATCGACCAGGTCCATACACTCCGTAAGGATGTGTACCACGGTAAGATGGTCGCCGCAGGTACACACCGGAGGGGGTTCTCCTTTCGAAAGATGCGAGTGAGTTATGATACCGTGGCCGATCCGAGGACGACATAATACCACGGCATCCCTTCGCGAAGCCCGAAGGGAAGTCCTCCATACCTTCGTTGTTCCTTTTATCGCTCTCAGCTTATTGGGAAGTGGAATGGCCTGCCACTCCATCTCCCAATGAGACATGACCAGATGCCTCAGCTGAGAGCGAATATCACTTGCTGGAACCTTGAGAGGCAACGGGGGCAGTGTAACTGCCTTCTTGGCAGCCCGATCTGCTAACTCGTTTCCCTCGATGCCCATGTGGCTTGGGAGCCACAGAAAAATAATTCTGGTGCCGGCATCCGAACACCCAGCCAGCAGGTCCTGGATCCGATGTGATGATGATGATTGTTGTTTTAAGGGGCCTAACATCGAAGGTCATCGGCCCCTAATGGAACGAAATGAAGGACATGAGATATGAAGTTAAAACTTTAAAAAATATGCACTGACTAGAGTTAAAAAAGAATGGTAATGAAGAAAAATGAGGGTGAGATTAAAACAGTCAGTGGATCTAATACGCAATGCCTTATGTTCTATTAAAATAAGAGAAAGTACAGGAAATCGAAGGAATAAGGCATCGCCCAGTAATACAGATATTAACACATAATCTACGTTAGACGTTAGAATAACACATTAAAATGCGCAACACAAACTAAAATGGAGTCAATGAGATAAAAGCGCAACTGACATAAACAACACCAGGACAAAGGACATCATCACACACGATAAAACAGACCGCTATCCCTCATAAAGCGGATGACGAGGTCTGCTGACTGCTCGTCATCGCGCAAGATAAGGGATATAGTACTCGGAAGGTTAATACTACGGCGCAGATCGACCAGGTCCACACACTCCGTAAGGATGTGTACCACGGTAAGATGGTCGCCGCAGGTACACACCGGAGGGGGTTCTCCTTTCAGTAGATGGGAGTGCGTCAAGATACCGTGGCCGATCCGAAGGCGACATAATACCACGGCTTCCCTCCGCGAAGCCCGAAGGGAAGTCCTCCATACCTTCGTTGTTCCTTTTATCGCTCGCAGCTTATTGGGAAGTGGGATGGCCTGCCACTCCATCTCCCAATGAGACATAACCAGATGTCTCAGCTGAGAGCGAATATCATTTGCTGGAACCTTGAAAGGCAACGGGGGCAGTGTAACTGCCTCCTTGGCAGCCTGATCTGCTAACTCGTTTCCCTCTATGCCCATGTGGCTGGGGAGCCACACAAACGTAATTCTGGTGCCGCCATCCGAACACCCGGCCAGCAGGTCCTGGATCCGCTGCACCAGAGGGTGCCGAGGGAAACAGATATCAATAGACTGAAGCGAACTCAAGGAGTCAGTACACACGAGAAAGTGTCGGCGTACATTGTCTAGTGCGTACCGCAGAGCCTCACAGATAGCATAGAGCTCTGCCGTGTACACATTACAGGTGTCCGGGAGAGCAAAAAGAAACCGATCATTGTCGACAACGAACGCACAGCCCACCTTCGTATCTGTCCTTGAACCATCCGTGTAAACGACGACTGAGCCTGGATAGCGGCCAACGACGGACAGGAAGAGCCTCCGATAAATCGAAGGGTCCGTGTTCTCCTTCGGGCCAGTATGTAAGTCCAGAATTATTTCAGGTCGCCGTACTACCCACGGAGGTACCCCACCTGGTTGTCTGACAAGGCAAGGAACCGAAGGTACGTCAAACAATCTGTAACTGCTATCTAAACGTATTCCAACCGGCCGCGTTGCTCGGGGACGAGCGGCGTACAGCAAACGGTTGCCATTGTTGAAAACGCTAGAATAGCTTGGATGTAGTGGCATCTGTCGCAAATTAGCAGCATAGGTAAGAAGGAGTTGCTGTCGCCTCAGGTGTAAAGGCGGCACGCCAGACTCACCGAGTAGGCTAGCTATGGGGCTCGTACGAAAGGCTCCCGTTGCCAACCGAACCCCGCTGTGGTGAATGCTGTTTAGCTTCGCAAGAACGCTTGGTCTTGCTGAGCCATATGCTGCACTGCCGTAGTCTAGGCGAGATAAAATATGTGCCCTATAGAATCGTAGGAGCACCGCGCGGTCAGCCCCCCCAAGAAGTGCTGCTAAGAAACTTCAGGATATTAAGCTTCTTAGCACATTGCACTTTCAAATGCCGCACATGTGGCTCCCACGATAATTTATTATCGAAAAGGAGCCCAAGGAATCGGTAAGTGTCAACTACAGGTATAGCTATATTTCCTAAATAAAGTTCAGGGGGAGAGTGAAGAGAACATTGGCGACAAAAGTGGACAACACAGGTCTTTGTGGTGGAAAAACGAAAGCCACGCTCTAAGGTCCACTGCTCTACCCTCCTAATAGCTTGCTGTAACTGTCGCTCTGCGACTGCCATACTGCACGAGCTATAGTCCAGAGCAAAATCATCCACATATAAAGACGGTATTACGGCTGGACCAGCAGCAGCGACAATACCGTTTATGGCAATCGCGAACAGAGTGACACTAAGAACCGATCCCTGTGGGACTCCATGTTCTTGAACGTGGTATTGCGAATATGTCCTCCCTACTGGGACACGGAATAGACGGAGGGACAAAAAATTTGCAATAAATACCGGCAAGTTACCTCGGAATCTCCATTGATGCAGGACTGAAAGGATGCCATATCGCCAGGTGGTGTCGTAGGCCTTCTCCAAGTCAAAGAAGACAGCTACCAAGTGCTGTTTGCGGAGAAACGCATCCTGGATAGAGCTCTCCAGGCGTACCAAGTGGTCTGTGGTGGATCGAGCGGCTCGAAATCCACATTGGTACTCGGACAAGAGTCCTTGTTTCTCCAGACACCACACGAGTCTGCGATTTACCATCCTCTCAAATAGCTTACACAGGCAATTTGTAAAACAAATCGGTCTGTAACTTCCTGCATACTTCGGATCTTTGTCAGGCTTGAGGACAGGGATGACTATGCCCTCTCGCCACTGAGACGGAAAATCACCCTCTGTCCAGATTCGGTTGAACACACGAAGGAGATATAGTAAACTATCATCACTAAGGTGTTTCAACATCTGGTTATGGATGTTGTCCGGTCCAGGAGACGTGTTCTTGCAAAGCGCTAAGGCGCTGCGGAGTTCCCACTCCGTAAAGGGCACGTTGTAGTCCTCTGAAGCTTGGGTGGCAAAACTAAGGTGATGACGTTCCTCCTCCCGCTTCAGAGGGAGGAAATCAGGATAGTAATTCCCCGAGCCAGAGACATCCGCGAAATGACTAGCGAGATGGTTAGCAATCGTGTGGGGATCAGTGGCGACACTGCCTGCAATGGAAATTCCCGGTACAGCAGATGATCCTTGAATACCCGAAATTCGTCGAAGTTTCGTCTACACTTGAGATGATGGAGTATGTGACGTCATGGACGACACATATCTCTCCCATGAAGCCTTCTTACTTTGTCGAATAAGAACTCGCGCCTTAGCGAGGAGTTTCTTAAATGTTACCAAGTTGGCCACAGCAGGCTGTCGACGGTAACGTTTATGAGCGTGACGGCGTTCTTTGATGGCTGCTGCTATTTCATCGTTCCACCAAGGAACGAGTTTTCGGCGAGGAGTCCCCGAGAAGAACGGAATGGACTCCTCAGCAGCAGCAAGAATAACTTGGGTGACGTAAGTTATTCCCTCGCCGACGGTCCGCCTGACATCTTCGCTAAAGACAGCTAGTGATGTGTACTTTGGCCAATCAGCATGTTTAAGAATCCATCGAGGGGGAGCCTCGACGGGTTTATGTTTCAACAAAGTAAGAATGATGGGAAAATGGTCACTGTCACAGAGATCATCATGTGCATTCCACCGCAACCGTGGAACCAACGTTCGGCTGCATAGACTAACGTCTATGCGAGAGTATGTGCCGTAACGTACACTAATGTGAGTTGGTTCCCCTGTGTTCAAAATACATAAATTCAGATCTGTTGGAAGTGATTCCAGCCCTCTTCCTCGGGGGCAAGGCGTCTCAGAGCCCCATATGGGGTGATGGGCGTTAAAATCGCTCAATAAGAGGAAGGGTGGTGGAAGCTGATCTATAAGATCAGCGACATCATTGATGTTCAGATGCCGGCCTGGTGGAAGATAAACATTACACACTGTTGCTATGACAGGCAGCGAGACGCGAACAGCTACAGCCTCAAGAGGGGTTCTTAATGGAACCTCTTCGCTGTAGGTATCAGAACGTACAAAAATGCCAACGCCTCCGGAAGCCCGGTGAGCATAGTATCGTTCTGTCGAGTATAGTTTGAAATTCCTCAAGACCGTTAGATGACCAGGTCTGAAATTGGTCTCCTGAATACAGACTATACTCGCTGCGTACTCACTAATAAGCTGACGTAACTCATTAAGATGCCTGTCATAACCGTTACAATTCCACTGTAACAGTGCCATAGTGTGGACTATAAAAGGAGTGTTAGGTTATGAGCGACAAAATGCTCGTAAGCCTAAACACTATCTAGTTCTACATCCGTAGATGTAGAGGACAGCGCGACATCCATCCCGTCATCGACAGATGGCAGGGGTGCCGCCCAGAACTTCGACGCTTTTCGGGGTTCCCTACGAGGAGAGCGCGCAGGTTTGGGAGCAGGAGTGCCTCCCGGCGCAGACTCATATCCCCCAGATGGGGGGCATGACATCTCCTTCGCAGGGGAAGTCCGAGAGCCTCAGGACGGGCGCTCCTCTTCCCCTTTTTCTTTTCGAGTTTAGACAGGCTGGGAGATGGTTTCCCAGCCCTGGTCGAGATGCCGCCTCCGCCGGCTGGGGCATGACTTTCATCGACCTCCTAGGGGGGGAGACTTAGTCTGGCAGTTCCCAGCCGGCACAGACTTCTGGTTGGTCGAAGGCGGGGTGGTCCCCCCTCCGAGCTTTGACTATTTGCGACGTTGCTGGGAGCAGCAACAGTCGCCTTGGGCGCAGCGGTCTGGACAGGTGTCGAGGTTGTGAATGTCGAACCTGGAAGACTCTGAGCTATCAAGCTATAGTCGAGTGTACGGGCAGGTGTATTGGTAGAATTAAACTTACGGCGCGCTTCCTGGTAGGAAAGACCATCCAGGGTCTTGATCTCCTGGATCTTCTTCTCACTCAGGTATGTCGGACAATTCCGATCCCGAGGAGAATGAAAACCGGAGCAGTTAGTGCACTTGTATGGAGTTGTGCACTCCTCCGCGCCGTGAGCTACTCGTCCACATGTACCACATACAGCCTGATTCGAACAGCGAGATACCGTATGTCCGAATCGCTGGCATTGATAGCATCGCATAGGAGGCGGGATGTACGGCCTCACATCGCAACGATAAGTTGTTACCTTGACTTTCTCTGGTAATACTGACAACTTGAAACAGACAATGAAGGCACCAGTGGCAACATCTTCACCGTTGACCTTGCGCATAATGCGCCGGACGTGTGTCACGCCACGGTTCTTCATGTCTTCCATCATCTCGTCGTCAGTGTTCAAAATAAGGTCGCGGTGAAAGATGACTCCGCGAACCAGGTTCAAGGACTTATGCTCCTCCACTTTGACGGGGATTTCGCCAAAGTGCTCGCACTTAAGCAACTGATCAGCTTGCAGTGCTGTACGAGTCTTAAGAAAATGCGCAACGGTAGTTTGCTTCTAAAGTTCCTCCAGTTCGCCATATACGCCTTCGATGTGTCTACTAAACAGGATCGACTTCACCAGCTTAAAATCGTGCCCATCGGTTCTGGTAGCGACCAGAAACCTAGGGAAGCCGGATCCCATTCCTTCACGTTGCGCATGTTCCCAGGGAGTTGAACCTCTCAGGGAAGCAAAAGTTAAAGACTTAGGTGGGCGACCACCTTGAGAAAGCCGACTTCGTTTGGAAGCCATGCCCGATAGCATACTCCCCTAATGCCACCCACTCCGATCAGGGGTCTCTGTAGCCGAACCAAGCAGCCAAGGCAATACCAACCTGGTCATAGCAGGTACTGCCCGGGGTCCGATGTTGAACGATGCCTAATACGGGATGACTGAGGCAATGAGCACTAAGACTCCCTTCCTCCAGTCACCCGCAATAGCATGTACCCCATAGCGTGTACAGAGCACTAAATATAGAGAAAAAAATTTAAAATAATTAATAATAATATGTCCTTCTGGCATTCGGCTGTGCGGGGACCTGTGTTGTCAGGCGGATACCACTGCCAAGGTACATGGCGCTCCCACCACGCAATGGTTCTGGGTGGACAGTTGCGGGATTTTGGGCGTAATCGCACACGTAAGAGGCCCATCTCCGGGCAACACGCACATCAAAATTTAGAAATGGTCTACATCTGACCCTCGGAAAAATAATAATAAAATAAAGAGGGGACCATGGCCGCAAGACCCTTTAAGTCGCCTTCTACGACAGGCAGGGATTACCTGTGAATGTACTCGACCCCTCCCATCCACAGGAGGTCCAACACATTATACCAAACCGCAATCCATGTCCGCGCCTAGGTCGCCCCTTTTAGTCGACTCGTACGACAGGCAGAGGGTACCGCGGGTGTATTCTACATGTCCGTCCCCCACCCGCAGGGGGTAGTGTGTTTGGTCCGCGAGAGGTATTTTATTTCCCTCAAGTCCGCCGGCAAGCCGGTTTGGACACCCCTATCCTACCACCTGGGACGCGCCACGTGGGAGTATCACCTCTCCCCCTGCTACGCCTTCGTAGCAGGTTCGTGGAGAGTGGATACTAATCAAAGGCAACGCAGACCCACAGTGTCGCTCATATAGTGGTACAACTCACAGGCTACGCCCAGACCCGCGGTGGTGCTCACATGGGTACGACGCACGGGTACTGGAAACCCTCAGGCCACGCTCATGACTACTACTAAACACAAACCCATTTCGTACCGAACATAGTGGTACAACTCGCAAGTACAGGCAACCCATGGTGTTCCCCGCGTGATGGTACGAATAAAAGTAATTTCATGGTTCTAATTCAAACATCCCTTGGTCGCCCCTTTTAGTCGCCTCTCACGACAGGCAGGGGATACCGTGGGTGTATTATTCGTCAGCCTCCCCCACCCACAGGGGTAGTGTGTGTGGACCGCGAGAGGTATTTTTACTTTCCCTCAAGTCCACCAGCAAGCAGGTTAGGACCCCTCTATTCGCCACGTGGGAGTATCACCTCTCCCCCTGCTACGCCAGCGTAGTGGGTTCGTGGTAAATAAGAAATGATTTACAAGGCTAAAATGTAGGATAAATAATTGAAAACAAAATCTTTTTTATCCAAATTTAGGGTGTATCAACATACAGGCCTGGGAAATGAAGCAAAAAAAAAAAAAAAAAAGAGAGCACTTAAGGAACTAATTGGATTTAGGACATATACTCGACATCTTACCGTTCAATAGTAGTAGACCTAGTTCCATGAAGCGCCACTGGTTTGCGTTAACATTTTGAGATAGCACATAAATTCTTCCGATCGGTGTCGCAGGATTTACTGTACGTAGTACATCTGTGAGATGTATCAGAACACATCTGGCTTACTTGGTTAAGAATACGGTGACTGTCCAGCTCCCAGCTGGATGAAAAAATGTTGCTTTCATATAACAAATTGCCGATTTTAATAATAACGAATAATGCAGCCAATGGCCATTGGGGTAAATCACAATCAAGCATCATAGGATTGATTCTATGTATCACAGTAGTTCGTTAGCTAATTATTGGCTAATCATTACTACGAAACTTGGTCAACGAGTCTACGCGTGATACCGATCATATCACATTTACAGTATCACTTTCACAACTTATTGAATTTTCTTGTTAAATATCACCAGTTTCACTATTACCATCGAGAATTACCTCTTCAGAATCATTGCTTACCAAGAAACGTTCACATTTCTCCACTTTTCCTCTGCACATAGACAAAACAAGACAAAAGAGATTCAGCACAGAAAAATGAAACAGTAGCACTCCAATGATGCAGTTAGCCTTGTCTTATTCTTCTTCGTGAACTGTTTTTCGGCTCCTTGTTTAACCCTGAAACCGGCAATCGTCGCGATCGCGACTCATTTCCCTGTTCCTCAATCGGCAGAGTCGCTACCGAGATGCATTACGCCAGCGCTGACTAATTTCGAGACAGCGCCTTGAAACTCAACATCTTTATGACATATCTTGCATCATATTGAAGAAGAAACTCTACTCTATAAATACACCACAATTCTAAAGTAGTTTAGTGTGACAGAGTGTAGAAAAACGAGAATGCTTTGCAGACGGTCATTCTGTTGTATTTGCTGTGGTTGTCCGATGTGCATTAGATTTCGTGGCGCAAAATGAGTGAATTGTCAGGGAAGTAGTGAAATTCGTAATTGTTTGTTTGATCTGGACGGCGAAGGTGATAGTGACGTACTTTTAGAAGGAATTGACGATGATGTTGACAATAATTCGTCAGGTAGTGGCAAGTGATTTCGACACTGGTATTGACGATGATGTGGAACACAATGAACCAGACACTGATGATAATAACGATAATGACGGTAATGCAGTTGACAAAACAGAACCGAAGCGGACAAGAGTTTATCGTCCAGAGCCAAAAATAAAAGTGGAAGAGAAGTTCAAGGTTAGAAACGCAGGTATATGAAAATGCCCTCCCAGGAGCAGTCCTCCTCTAACATATTTCTATTTGATTTTCTCCAATGCTATCCGGAATCTTTTAGTTAATGAAACTAATAAATACATACGCACAGGAAATTATACGAAATAAAACGAATTCCGGAAATATGGGTCCGTATACACGTCTGAAAAGATGGGTTGACATTACAGTACAAGAAATGAAAAAAAAAAAAGTTTCTCCAGTTATAAATATGGGTCTGAACCCTAATAACAACATTGAAAAATAGTGGTACACTTCAAAATCGCAAATAACTTTTTTCTATTTTTTTCTAAAGTCATGTCACTCAAACGTTTCGACTGGAAAGAAATATTCTATAACCTGTTGGTTATGGTAATTTTTTATGCCTATATACTCTATAGTTTGAACACCGACAAACCCCTTGAACAGGAGGAATTTATGGTTAGTATTGTCGAAGGTCTTGTAGATGAAGAAACTATTCCAAACATTCCACCTGGACCTTCAGCAGAAAAGGGACATCAGCTGGTACGCCTCCCAGGGAAGAAACTGCGGTTGTGCCCTGTCTGTTCGACTGCAGAAAAACAGTCACGCACTCACTTCTTGCGCCCAGGATGTAATTGTAACGTCCATCAACAGTACTACTATAAATTAGAACATTTTTGGAGGCCTATGAAAGCAGGAAGAAAGATGAGCCACTTCGAAGGTAGCGAGGATGAATCTGACTAAGCAGACTCACGTCTTGGTGCGATGTGCCTGGGTTACTTCAGTTCTATTTTACTTTACAATACTTCAATGTAGTGAAACCTTTTGCAAATATTTTTATTCAGCATAAAATTGTGCAAATTTTGTATATAGTAAAATCTTCATATAATGTTACTTTTTACGTACACGTTGCCCATAACTTTCGGATTATTTCGGAATACTTAGTGTGTGTTGGATACTTCGTCCATACTGCTTCAGGATACAAAATTGGTAAGTTTAATTTCCTACTATAGTATTTTTAGGACTTTTCTGAATAAAATGACATGTTATGCGTAAAAATAAATTGAAAAACAACATTTTTATGAATTTTTTAAAAGTTGCTTGCAAAACTCGCCTAAATGCTTGCCGCTTGAAGGTGAACTGCTTCCCGGTTCCAGGGTTAATAATTTTTGCCCAGTCAATATTCTTATGTAGTTAGGAAGAACTTGATAAATAAATAATCATGAGGAGCACTGAATGAGACACACGACAGTAAACACAATATACACTTGATGAACGCATATAGCGGGAGTACTATCTAAGTCACGGGCTAAACTTCATGTAGAAGGTAGTATGTTAGGATCAGGGGGAAGGGAGGAGAAGAATAACCGGATGCGAAGAAAGCACCACAAAAACAATCGATCATGCTATGTACACGGAGGAAGCCAGGAACATACTAACTCAATAAACAACAAACGACAATGAAACCAGGATGTGGCAGCTAGTTATAAGGTTAGGTTAGTAATTAATGAAATGGCGGTGGGTGTCAAATTATAAAGCAAGCAAGAAATACTACTAGGCAAGGGAAATTTATGCTGAACAAGTCGAAGAAAAAAAGTCTAGCTGAACGATATAAAGCACTGTTACACGTAGAAACTGGGGTGCCGATCCGGTCGTCGCTCTTTCTTTATATAAGGCTACTCTCCGATCTCAATTGGATTATGGTGCACAAGTACTAGACATGGCTTCTACCACATCTTTAGCACAGTTAAATACAATACAATTTAGCGCATTACGCATTTGTACCGGTGCTCTTCGTACTACGCCTACTAATGCTTTACTTGTGGAAGCTGGTGATCCCCCTCTACAAATAAGACGTATTATATTAACCACAAAATATCTCCTTAAGAAATTTGCCGTAATTGCTACTCCTCTCATTCCCAAATTACAACTATTGTTTGAACTTTCTAACACTTTTCGTCAGCGTCTTATTAAAATGCCGGCCTTATATTATGCACATAGTTATTTACTTGAACAACGACATTCTATTTTACGCATGCCTAAACTGCCGAATTATTAATTTTCTTGTGAATATTTCATTCATCGCCCTTATATTATTTTATCGCCTGCTTCTAATTATAGCCACGATGTCACTCCGCACAGTACACAAGTACGGATTCACAAAAAATTACGTGTTTCACCCTCTCCTAGTTCTGTAGACATCTACACAGATGGCTCGAAGACAACAACCGGCGTTGGAGCGGCCTTTTTTGCTGTACAACCACAGTTTGTCCAACAATTTAGACTAACTAATTATTTCTCAATTTATTCTGCTGAACTTTTTGCCCTACGCCAAGCCCTCCTTTCTGTTATACAACATCATTATGCCAAAGCAACTATCTACACTGATTCTATGAGTGTATTACAATCACTCTCCTCAATCTCCTTTTCATCTAATTGGTATTTACATAACGTAAAACATTTAACTTATACCCTTGAACGTTCAAACGTCCACCTTACGTTTGTTTGGGTCCGAGCTCATATTGGAATTTATGGTAATGAACGAGCCGATAATGCTGCTAAACAAGCGTCACGTCTTCCAATCCCCGCCTCCCCTATAGCTAACCCTCCCCCCCCCCCCGCCACTGATTATTTTTTACATGTTAAAAATAAGGCTCGCTCAGATTGGCAATTACAATAGCAAAATACTGTCAGGAGGATACTACTGCCCGGGCACATGACACTCCCACCCGCCGCGTCCAAGGTGGTTGCTGGCACGGGCTTTCGAGCGTAGTCGCACACGTAGGAGCTCCATCAACGAGCAGCATGCACATCAATAATTTAGAATGGTCTACATGCTCTTCTTCTTCTTCCTCTTCTTCTTTTCCTGCCGCTTTTCCCACACCTGTGGGGTCCCGGGTGCGAACTGCGTCGCACATGTGGATTTGGCCCTGTTTTTACGGCCGGAAGCCCTTCCTGACGCCAACCCTCTATGGAGGGATGTAAGCACTATTGCGTGTTTCGGTGGTGGTTGGTAGTTGGTGTGTTTTCTGAATATGTTGAGGAGAGTGTTGGGACGGGCATATACACCCAGTCCCCGAGCCAGAAGAATTAATCAGGAGCGATTATAATCCCCGACCCGGCCGGGAATCGAACCTGGGACCGTCTGAACCGAAGGCCAGTACGCTGACCATTCAGCCAACGAGTCGGAATTAGAATGGTCTACATCCAGCCCTCAAATAACAATAATCTAAAAAAATAATAATAATAATAAACAGGGGACCATGGCCACATGACCCTTTAAGTCGCCTTCTACGACAGGCAGGGATTACCTATGGATGTATTCAGCCTCTCCCATTGTAGCGGTATAATTTAAGGACTATGTAAAATTACCGCTACACCGAAGAAACTTCTGGTGCGGAATTTAAAAGCAGAAAGCAAATCATCTTTTAACTTGGCGCCAGGAAGTACTACACAACTATTGGACGTAAATTGCTAATTGTCATGCATATTAAAGACCTGATTGGACTAATTTATATATAACGGCGGATAATCACTTCGTTATTGGATGTTAGTGGTACATTGTTATTCACGAACTGAGTATTGGCGAGTTTCTCCGCTCGACTTTCAACTGTTTTTGGAGCGCACTCTTGTGCCGCCTGCATGAAACGGGTTGTTTTGAAGCGACTTCCCGACAGGCAAGATGTCGGTGAAGTTGGTTGCTGTAACTATGGCCTGGAATGGGGCTGTGTGTATCTACGAACCACCCTAGCATGATTTTTAGTGCTTCTTAATCTGTAAAACTTGTGTCGTGGGTGGAAATTTCAACTTCTTGCACCAAAATGTATTTTAAAATGTGTTCTATTTGATCGTCGCTTCTTCTGCTGTGCGTGCCTGTTCCTAAGGAATTACTGTTGTTTCCTATAGTAAGTTATGTGAAGGATTCACCTTATGCATCATCATCACCTTGGTAAGTCAGTACCTGTATAAATTACCTCTCATCTGTGGATGGCTGAAGTGTATCGCTACATTGGAGCTCCGGTATTGAGAAATTCAAAATGTCAGAGCAACGTTTTTCTTTTAACTGCATTGCACCTAAGAGTGACAGACGGCTTCGAATTACGTCATTTTTAAAGATGCGAACATTTCTGTGCTGGAAATTATCCTCTAATGTGAATTTCGACGTGTCCTTTCAATATACCTACGATTTAGTTGGGTGAAAATTCACTAATTGAACAGTGTAACTTAAGGTTGGTGGAAGGGTTGTGGTAACGGCTGGCGCGTGATCTTGATTATCTGCAACCCAAGTGGGTTGGTTTTTATTTATCTTGAAGGGTTGAATGTTGTCCGAAGTTGCACGTCTGTGTAAAAACTGAAAATTAAGTGTTTTTTCAAAATTAATTGAGGGATCTGTTCATAAGGCTGACCACCTTAAGGGAAATCACGACGTAATAGTTCATTGTAAATGTAATGATTTATAATTCTGTACCAAGGTGAATACCGAAGTGTGCTTCTAGTTGATTTTTCTCGTTATCTGTGCCTACCTTTAGATTTCTTAAAATTTAATTCTTAACGTTTTACTTATTATTATTACCATTATTATTATTATTGTTACCGAGTTTTCGTGGATGTGCAGAGGTGAAAGAAGGTGCGGGGGTGAACAGGTCTCAAAATACGAAATTAAAGTTAAGATAAAATTTAACAAGGTTATATTTTCTTAGCAAATCAAGAAAAAACAAGAATGGCAGGTACAGAGTAGCAAGGCAACAAATGTACAATTACAGTATTCACGGGATTTGGACTTCGAGCCCCGGACTCACAATTCTTGAGCAATTAGCCCAACTTTACCCAAAAACAAGATTCGACAAAGGGGCAGAAGACCCCAATCATGTTCAGGAGCACTTGCTCCCAATTACAAAATAAAGCCTCCTCGAGGCACCCAAATCAATTTCAAAAGAGCTTGATGATGATGATGATGATGCTTGTTGTTTTAAGGGGCCTAACAGCGAAGGTCATCGGCCCCTAATGGTACGAAATGAAAGAACAAAAATTACAAAGGCATCCACTGACCAAAATAAAAATAAAAAAGTCATGAAGAATGAATGGATGGACAGGAACCCAACAAAACACAAAACAAACAAAAACAAAAACCAGTGGATCGGAGTCAATAGAGAACGAAAATAACAGTATTACCGACCAAGGTACCACTTATAAAGCACAATGATGCTTGGTGTCTAAAGGGGGTGCAAAATCCACGTCTAAGGCCCCACAGAATGGTACATGTCGCGAGTAAAATAGAACCATGGTATGTGTCATGTTGGGGTATTAATCAGAAGTAGCGAAGACTCACGGTGTTCCACAAACGATGGTACTACTCACAAGTATTGCAATACGTACAGGTAACGCAGACCTATGGTGTTTCGCACACAATGGCGTCACTTACAGCCAACGCAAACCGATGAGTTTCCTCACCTAGGGTACTAGTCACGGGTGCCGGTCCCAAGGGCCCCGTGGTGTTCCGCACATAGTGAGTACTAATCACAGGCAACGCAGACCCACGGTGTCGCTCATATAGTGGTACAACTCACAGGCTACGCCCAGACCCGCGGTGTTGCCCACATGGGTACAACGCACGGGTACTGGAATCCACCAGGCCAGGCTTTTTACTGCAACGAATCACAAACATATTTCGTACCATATTAGTGATACTACTCGCAAGTACATGCAACCCATGGTGTTCCCCGCATGATGGTACGAATCAAAAGTAGTTGCATGGTTCTAATTCATTCATCCCTTGGTCGCCCCTTTTAGTCGCCTCGCACGACAGGCAGGGGATACCGTGGGTGTATTATTCGTCAGCCTCCCCCACCCACAGGGGGGTGTGTGTTTGGTCCGCGAGAGGTATTTTATTTCCCTCAAGTCCGCCGGCAAGCCGGTTAGGACCCCCCTATCCGCCACCTGGGACGCGCCACGTGGGAGTATCACCTCTCCCCCTACTACGCCTGCGTAGTAGGTTCGTGGTTTCAAAAGAGCAATCCGCTCTCGAAGTTTAAGCCTATCAAAGGCCACACCAATCTCGACTTTCAAGCTGTCCTCCAAGGACATAGACACAGGGGTAAAAAGATACCCAACCTACTGAGGCCTATTAAGTGAAGAAACAGGAATATTACATGGCCTCGACAATACCAATTTGAGAGGAGGCGAAGCTGCACTCCTAATACATCTTGTTTAAAACCTACTTGGCACTAGGCCGTTAATGCAAGGGCTAATCCCATACTAAAGAGGTGACTTATAATGATAAGACAATTTACATTACGCTAGAATGGAAGAAACGGTTGAGAAAATAAGTTCACCTCAAAGCAATATGAGTGGGAGCTCGAGAGGGTTAAGCACTCTCTATCCCAATTTATAGTTTAAACAGATAGAATTGATACCGAGTGTCTTTACATTTTAAGGGAAAGTTACATGGTAAAAGGCTTCGGACCTGCCCCGAGAGTTAAACTGCTGAGCTAGCAAGAAAAGAAGTTATTAAACGGCCATTACCTGGTGGATGAACTGCTGCCTGAAGAAAGAGGCGCTTCCCGCCCCCTGCTACGTACTTTACACACTGATAGCTGTTACTGAAGTGGCGCAGAGACCCTAAAATCAGCAGTTTATAAACCCTCGCGGAAAGTTCGAGACGTTTCAGGAATGAGAACACCCTCCCACAAGAATTTTATTGGCTAGGGTTAAGCAACATATCCAAGTTGAAGAAGATACACCTGATTGGTCATAAATTAATTAAAGAAATTCAGAATTGGCTAAATTCAAACCTGGCGGAACGAAAGGATTAATATTGCCAACTCAAACAATGACTGAAGGAAATTTAACAAAGAACAAACTTATCAACACACAATTTCTCCCAAAACATAGTTCTTTCACTTCGCACTAGGGTGCATAATTGTAATTCAAAAGTAGTGCCAACTGGAAGAGAATGTCCACACTTCTTACTACAGGCAAAACAAAAATATATCGAAAACGACCCAGTTCAGAAACTTCAAAATTTACAAGTAGTGACATCTTCTGAGAAACTTGAAAATTAACACATTAGATAAAGTTCAGACTTCCTCCAGTAGAGGAGTTTCAACTGGCGCAAAGTTTGAATTAGCGGCGTGGAGGTGTACCGCCCGGTACAATTATTATCATCTCTTATTGTCATTGCTTCATATTCGTAGTTTCGGTTTCCGGGTCTGTCCTCCGTTAACGGAATTGTTGTGGAATGCTTCTTTCTTTTGTTGATTAGATAACGGATTGATTAGCTTGCGTTATCGTGGCGTAACCTGAGTTGGTAACAATGCTGGTGGTGTGCTAGCGTACGTTGTTGTGTTGTGACCTTATGCCGGGAGTGTGATGATATGGTTCACAAGTTCAGTTTTAAATCATTTTCAGTGTTATTGTGTTTCCTCATTATTGATTTCTTTCAAACATCTATTGATTCTCCTTTGAAGTGGGCTCTTCCTTTATTTTGATGATGATGATGATGCTTGTTTTAAGGGGCCTAACATCGAAGATCATCGGTCCCTAATGGAACATGACGGACGACATGATACATAATATTTAAAATTTTAAAACGTATCCACTAACCAGAGTTCAAAATATGGTGATGAAAGAATGAGTATGAGATTTTTTTTTTTTTTTGCTAGGGGCTTTACGTCGCGCCGACACAGATAGGTCTTATGGCGACGATGGGATAGGAAAGGCCTAGGAGTTGGAAGGAAGCGGCCGTGGCCTTAATTAAGGTACAGCCCCAGCATTTGCCTGGTGTGAAAATGGGAAACCACGGAAAACCATTTTCAAGGCTGCCGATAGTGGGATTCGAACCTACTATCTCCCGGATGCAAGCTCACAGCCGCGCGCCTCTACGCGCACGGCCAACTCGCCCGGTAGGAGTATGAGATAAAAACAGCAGTGGATCTAATTCGCAATGCCTTATTTCTAATAAAATAGGAGAAAATACAGAGAGAAGAGGAATAAGGGATTGCCTGGTGGTGCATATATAGATACTTCATTTACATTAGACGTTAAAATAACACATTTAAATACGCAACACAAACTAAAATGAAAACAATAGGTTAAAAAGCGCAATGGAAACAAATACACGAAGACAAAGGACATCACTAGACACGGTAAAACAGACCACTATCCCTCATAAAGCGGATGACGAGGTCTGCTGACTGCTCGTCATCTCGCAAGATAAGGGAGATGGTACCCGGAAGGTTAAGACTACGGCGTAGATCGACCAGGTCCATACCCTCCTCAGTCCAGGTGTCCAGCCGGCTGGACACACTTACGTACAGCCGTAAATGCAAGAAATTCAGTTTCACTCTGTCTAAATCCTGTTGTCCAGCTTGCTGCACATGTACCTTTTACTCTTTGGTTTTTTAATCTTTGATTTTATGTTTCTGAATTTGGCTATTCGCGTTTAGGCATCATGGCGTCTATAGCTGAGATGGGTAGGAAGACTTCCCAGCGAAATAAGGGTAAGTACTGAAGTAATTCACAAGTTATTGTACGGTTAAGTATTGAAATTATTTGTATATATAATGGAGAAGCTCTCTGTGTAATGTAGCATACTGTACATATATTATGTATTTGCTTAATCCACTATTTCTTATGAAGTCCAGCCGGCTGGACACCAGGTCTCTGTTCAGTATCTCAGCTTTTTGGTGGGAAAATATGACGTATTTGCAAAGTGAAATCTTAACTCAGTTCAGTCCGTATGTTTGTTGCATTGAAATAGAATTTATCCAAAATTAATTTATATGTTAATCCGTTATTCTTGTATTGTGTGTTAATAATAATAATAATAATAATAATAATAAGAATAATAATAATAATAATCTTCGTTTTATCTGTTTAGTTTACAGGAAACCAATCACAGATGAGGACATATTCACTCTGTTGGAAGAGAGCAGCGACATTGAAGATTTATCGGATGATGATGTTTTTGATGATCCAACGTGAGATGTTTCTTCCGACGAAAATTCTGATCCTTCACCTGAGCCAGAAGAACTTGAAGATATACATACCCCCTGCACATCAAAGTCTACCAAGCAAAGGAACATGAAATGGAAGAGGCAGAAATTTGATGACAAATTGAAGGATCTACCTGAGAAAGAATGGTCTGTGGGAGGGAGAGAACTATGGACACCACTAAGGTACTTCGAGCAGTACTTTCCTGATGAAATATGGAAGATTGTAGCTGAACAAACTAATATCAGAGCCTTGCAGGATAATCAAAGACCACTTCAAACCAATCCGAAGGAAATTAAACAACTTGTGGCAGCACATATTATTACAGGATGCATGAAATTTCCTAGATTTCGGATGTACTACCGTCAGGGTTTAAGGGTACCTGCAGTGACTGTCATTTCCAGAGACAGGATGTTTAAATTGAGGAATTATCTGCATTTTGTGGACAATTTAGGTGTTTCAGATGATGAAAAACAGGAAAATAAATTGTGGAAGGTGCAGCCGATACTTGATACTGTTCGGAGGAAGTGTTTGACCCTTCCAGTTTCACGTAATCTGTCAGTAGATGAGCAGATGATTCCATTTACTGGAACTACGTCACTGAGACAGTTTGTAAAAAACAAACCAAATCCAGTTGGTATTAAGAATTTTGTTCTTGCAACTCCCGATGGACTGGTACTAGATTTTTTCATCTATCAAGGAGCCAAAACCTGGCCTAATGGCCAGCCTTCCCCTAACTTAGGTATTGGAGGGTCAGTTGTAGTGAAACTGGTGGAAGATAGAATTCCAAGTGACCATATAGTTTACTGCGACAGATACTTCACCTCAATCCCACTGCTCGACTACCTTCTTGAAAGACGCATTTTTGCCACAGGTACGATACTCGCTAGCCGCATAGACAGTTCAGTGAAATCAAAACTTCCCAGTGACAAAGACTTTCTGAAGAGAGGAAGAGATTCCTGCGATGAATTTGTAAGAGAAGATGGAAATATGTGTATCGTAAAATGGATGGATAACAGGTCAGTCCTCTTAGCCTCGACCTGTACTGGTGCATTCCTTACACACTTTGTCAGACGGTGGGACAAGAAAAGCAAATCCTACATTGATGTTGAGCAGGCCAAGCTTGTTCTCACCTACAACTCATCAATGGGAGGGGTAGACTTATGTGACCGAATGGTATCATTTTACCGCATTTCCATGAGAACAAAGAAATGGCCTGTTCAAGTTTTCTTCCATTTCATTGATTCGGCCATTGTTAATTCATGGATTGAATATAGGAAAGACCAGAAAGCTCTTGGTCATAGACCTAAAGAAACAATGGATCTTCTGGAGTTCAAGATCTATATTGGAGAATCACTAAGTTTTGCTGCCACTGCTAGAAGACAGGCAATTTATTCTTCTGATGAGGACGATGAGAGGCCTGAACCACCAAGAAAGAAAAACAGTCCAGCTACAATTCCCAACAAAGACATCAGAAAATCAGGAAACCTATTTGTGCAGTTGATGATAAAAACAAATTGATGAGATGTCGAAACAAGATCTGTAAGTCTAAAACGAAATTCAAGTGTGTTCAGTGTAATGTATTTCTGTGCATATCGAGTGAGAGGCAGTGTTTCCTACAATTTCACAGCTGAATGTTACATTGTTAACAACAGATGCACAAGGTGTGTAAAAAATTGATTCTCGATAGTTAGAATCGTATTTTATGTTCACTTATTTTCTCTGTGTTTACAACAATTGAGACCTAGTGTCCAGCATACTGGACACACTGTTACGTAATAAAATACCTATGATGAAAGAAAATTATTTCTTTTCTTGTGTTATTTGGTACCTAACTGAATTATTTATGCAAAAAACAAACTTGTAACATACTTCATTTCCATTCGGGACTGAGGAGGATACACTCCGTAAGGATGTGTACCACGGTAAGATGGTCGCCGAAGGTACACACCGGAGGGGTTTCTCCTTTCAAAAGATGCGAGTGAGTTATGATACCATGGCCGATCCTAAGACGACATAATACCACAGCTTCCCTACGCGAAGCCCGAAGGGAAGTCCTCCATACCTTCGTTGTTCCTTTTATCGCTCTCAGCTTATTGGGAAGTGGAATGGCCTGCCACTCCATCTCCCAATGAGACATGACCAGATGTCTCAGCTGAGAGCGAATATCACTTGCTGGAACCTTGAAAGGCAACGGGGGCAGTGTAACTGCCTCCTTGGCAGTCCGATCTGCTAACTCGTTTCCCTCAATGCCCATGTGGCTTGGGAGCCACAGAAAAGTAATTCTGGTGCCGGCATCCAAACACCCGGCCAGCAGGTCCTGGATCCGCTGCACCAGAGGGTGCCGAGGGAAACACGTATCAATAGACTGGAGTGAACTCAACGAGTCAGTACACACAAGAGAGTGACGGCGTTCATTGTACAGTGCGTACCGCAAAGCTCTACAGAGAGCATAGAGCTCTGCTGTGTACACACTACAGGTTTCCGGGAGAGCGAAAAGAAACCTATCATTGTCGACAACGAACGCACAGCCCACAATCGTGTCCGTCCTTGAACCATCCGCGTAGAAGACGACTGAGCCTGGATAGCGGCCCACGACGGACAAGAAGAGCCTCCGATAAATCGAAGGGTCCGTGTTCTCCTTCGGGCCAGTGTGTAGGTCCAGAAGTATTTCAGGTCGCCGTACTATCCACGGCGGTACACCACTTGGTTGTCTGACAAGGCAAGGAACCGAACGTACGTCAAACAATCTGTAACTGCTATCTAATCGTATTCCACCGGCCGCGTTGCTCGGGGACGAGCGGCGTACTGCAAACGGTTGCCATTGTTGGAAACGCTAGAATAGCTTGGATGTAGTGGCATCTGTCGCAAATTAGCAGCATAGGTAAGAAGCAGTTGCTGTCGCCTCTGGTGTAAAGGCGGCACACCAGACTCAGCGAGCAGGCTAGCTATGGGGCTCGTACGAAAGGCTCCCGTCGCCAACCGAACCCCGCTGTGGTGAAAGCTGTTTAGCTTCGCAAGAACGCTTGGTCTTGCTGAGCCATATGCTGCACTGCCGTAGTCTAGGCGAGATAAAATATGTGCCCTATAGTATCGTAGGAGCACCGCGCGGTCAGCCCCCCAAGAAGTGCTGCTAAGAAACTTCAGGATATTAAGCTTCTTAGCACATTGCACTTTCAACTGCCGCACATGTGGCTCCCACGATAATTTATTATCGAAAAGGAGCCCAAGGAATCGGTCAGTGTCAACTACAGGTATAGCTACATTTCCTAAATAAAGTTCAGGAGGAGGGTGAAGAGAACGTTGGCGACAAAAGTGGACAACACAGGTCTTTGTGGTGGAAAAACGAAAGCCACGCTCTAAGGTCCACTGCTCTACCCTCCTAATAGCTTGCTGTAATTGTGGCCCTGCGACTGCCGTATTGCACGAGCTACAGTGCAGAGCAAAATCATCCACATATAGGGACGGTATTACGGCTGGACCAGCAGCAGCGACAATACCGTTTATGGCAATCGCGAACAGAGTGACACTAAGAACCGATCCCTGTGGGACTCAATTTTCCTGAACGTGGTATTGCGAATATGTCCTCCCTACTCGGACACGGAATAGACGGAGGGACAAAAAATTCGCAATAAATACCGGCAAGTTACCTCGGAATCTCCATTGATGCAGGACTGAAAGGACGCCATATCGCCAGGTGGTGTCGTAGGCCTTCTCCAAGTCAAATAAGACAGCTACCAAGTGCTGTTTGCGGAGAAACGCATCCTGGATAGAGCTCTCCATTCGTACCAAGTGGTCTGTGGTGGATCGAGCGGCTCGAAATCCACATTGGTACTCGGACAAGAGACCTTGTTTCTACAGACACCACACGAGTCTGCGATTTACCATCCTCTCAAATAGCTTACACAGGCAATTTGTAAGACAAATCGGCCTGTAACTTCCTGCATACTTAGGATCTTTGTCAGGCTTGAGGACAGGGATGACTATGCCCTCTCGCCACTGAGACGGAAAATCACCCTCTGTCCAGATTCGGTTGAACACACGAAGGAGATATAGTAAACTATCATCACTAAGGTGTTTCAACATCTGGTTATGGATGTTATCCGGTCCAGGACACGTGTCCTTGCAAAGCGTTAAGGCGCTGCGGAGTTCCCACTCGGTAAAGGGCACGTTGTAGTCCTCTGAAGCTTGGGTGGCAAAACTAAGGTGCTGACGTTCTGCCTCCCGCTTCAGAAAGAGGAAATCAGGATAGTAATTCCCGGACCCAGAGACATCCGCGAAATGACTAGCGAGATGGTTAGCAATCGCGAGGGTTTCAGTGGCGACACTGCCTGCAATGGAAATTCCCGGTACAGCAGATGAACCTTGAATACCCGAAATTCGTCGAAGTTTCGTCCACACTTGAGATGATGGAGTATGTGACGTCATGGACGACACATATCTCTCCCATGAAGCCTTCTTACTTTGTCGAATAAGAACTCGCGCCTTAGCGCGGAGTTTCTTAAATGTTACCAAGTTGGCCACAGTAGGCTGTCGACGGTAACGTTTATGAGCGCGACGGCGTTCTTTGATGGCTGCTGCTATTTCATCGTTCCACCAAGGAACGAGTTTTCGGCGAGGAGTCCCCGAGAAAAACGGAATGGACTCCTCAGCAGCAGCAAGAATAACTTGGTTGACGTAAGTTATTTCCTCGCCGACGGTCCGCCTGACATCATCGTTAAAGACAGCTAGTGATGTGTACTTTGGCCAATCGGCATGTTTAAGAATCCATCGAGGGGGAGCCTCGACGTGTTTATGTTTCAACAAAGTAAGAATGATGGGAAAATGGTCACTGTCACAGAGATCATCGTGTGCATTCCACCGAAGCAGAGGAACCAACGTTCGGCTGCATAGACTAACGTCTACGCGAGAGTATGTGCCGTAACGTACACTAAAGTGATTTGGTTCCCCTGTGTTCAAAATACATAAATCCAGATCTGTTAGAAGTGTTTCCAGCTCTCTTCCTCTGGGACAAGTCGTCTCAGAGCCCCATATGGGGTGATGGGCGTTAAAAACGCCCAATAAGAGGGAGGGGGGTGGAAGCTGATCTATAAGATCAGCGACATCATTGATGTTCAGATGCTGGCCTGGTGGGAGATAAACATTACACACTGTTGCTATGACAGGCAGCGAGACGCGAACAGCTACAGCCTCAAGAGGGGTTCTTAATGGAACCTCTTCGCTGTAGCTATCAGAACGTACAAAAATGCCAACGCCTCCGGAAGCCCGGTGAGCATAGTATCGTTCTGTCGAGTATAGTTTGAAATTCCTCAAGACCGTGTGATGACCACGTCTGAAATTGCTCTCCTGCATACAGACTATACTCGCTGCGTACTCACTAATAAGCTGACGTAACTCAGCAAGATGCCTGTCATAACCGTTACAATTCCACTGTAACAGTGCCATAGTGTGGACTATAAAAGGAGTGTTAGGTTATGAGCGACAAAATGCTCGGAAGCCTAAATACTATCTAGTTCCACATAAGTAGATGTAAAGGACAGCGTGACATCCATCCCGTCATCAAAAGACGGCAGAGGTGCCACCCAGAAATTCGACGCTTTTCGGGGTCCCCTACGAGTAGAGCGCGCAGGTTTGGGAGCAGGAGTGCCTCCTGGCGCAGACTCATATCCCCCAGATGGGGCATGACTTCTCCTTCGCAGGGGAAGTCCGAGAGCGCTCAGGACGGGCGCTCTTCTCCCCCTTTTTCTTTTCTAGTTTAGACGGGCTGGGAGATGGTTTCCCAGCCCTGGTCGATGATGATATGCTTGTTGTTTTAAGGGGCCTAACATCGAAGGTCATCGGCCCCTAATGGTACGAAAGGAAAGAACAAAAATTGCAAAGGCATCCACTGACCAAAATAAAAATATTATATGGCATGAAGAATGAATGGATGGACAGGAACTCAACAAAACACAAAACAAACAAAAACCAGTGGATCGAACTCAATACAGATCGAAAATAACATTTTTACCGACCAAGGACCCACTAATAAAGCACTATGATGCCTGGTGTCTAAAGGGGGTGCAAAATCCACGTCTAAGGCCCCTCAGAATGGTACATGTCGCGAGTAAAATAGAACCATGGTATGTGTCATGTTGGGGTATTAATCAGAAGTAGCGAAGACTCACGGTGTTCCACAAAAGATGGTACTACTCACAACAAGTATTGCAATACGTACAAGTAACGCAGACCTAAGGTGTGTCTCACACAATGGCCCAACTCAGAGTCAACGCAAACCGAAAAGGTTCCCCACCTAAGTGTACTAAACACGGGCGCCGGTATTCCCGTGGTGTTCCTCACATAGTGGGTACTATTCACAGGCAACGCAGACCCACGGTGCTGCACATATAGTGGTACAACTCATAGGATACGCCCAAACCCGCGGTGGTGCACACATGGGTACGACGCACGGGTACTGGAATCCATCAGGCCAGGCTTTTTACTGCAACGAATCACAAACATATTTCGTACCATGTTAGTGATACTACTCGCAAGTACATGCAACCCATGGTGTTCCCCGCATGATGGTACGAATCAAGAGAATTTTCATGGTTCTAATTCATTCATCCCTTGGTCGCCCCTTTTAGTCGCCTCGCACGACAGGCAGGGCATACCGTGGGTATATTATTCGTCAGCATCCCCCACCCACAGGGGGTGTGTGTTTGGTCCGCGAGAGGTATTTTATTTCCCTCAAGTCCGCCGGCAAGACGGTTAGGACCCCCCTATCCGCCACCTGGGACGCGCCACGTGGGAGTATCACCTCTCCCCCTGCTACGATTGCGTAGCAGGTTCGTGGAGCCCTGGTCGACGATGCCGCCTCCGCCGGCTGGGGCACGACTTTCGTCGACCTCCCTTCGAGCTTTGACTATTTGCGACGTTGCTGGGAGCAGCAACATTCGCCTTGGGCGCAGCGGTCTGGACAGGTGTCGAGGTTGTGAATGACGAACCTGGAAAACTCTGAGCTATCAAGCTATAGTCGAGTGTACGGGCAGGTGTATTCGTAGAATTAAACATACGGCGCGCTTCCTGGTAGGAAAGACCATCCAGGGTCTTGATCTCCTGGATCTTCTTCTCACTCAGGTACGTCGGACAATTCCGATCCCGAGGAAAATGAAAACCGGAGCAGTTAGTGCACTCGTATGGAGTTGTGCACTCCTCCGCGCCGTGAGCTACTCGTCCACATGTACCACATACAGCCTGATTCGAACAGCGAGATACCATATGTCCGAATCGCTGGCATTGATAGCATCGCATAGGAGGCGGGATGTACGGCCTCACATCGCAACAATAAGTTGTTACCCTGACTTTCTCTGGTAACAATGACAACTTGAAAAAGACAATGAAGGCACCAGTGGCAACGTCTTCACCGTTGACCTACGCGTAATGCGCCGGACGTGTGTCACGCCACGGTTCATCACGTCTTCCATCAACTCGTCGTCAGTGTTCAAAGTAAGGTCGCGGTGAAAGATGACTCCGCGAACCAGGTTCAAGGACTTGTGCTCCTCCACTTTGACGGGGATTTCGCCAAAGTGCTCGCAGTTAAGCAACTGATCAGCTTGCATTGCTCTACGAGTCTTTAGAAGCAAACTACCGTTGCGCATTTTCCTAAGTTCCTCCAGTTCGCCATAGACGCCTTCGATGTGTCTACTAAACAGGATCGACTTCACCAGCCTAAAATCGTGCTTATCGGTTCTGGTAGCGACCAGAAACCTAGGGAAGTTGGATCCCATTCCTTCACGCTGCGCAAGTTCCCAGGGAGTAGAACCTCTCAGGGAAGCAAAAGTTAAAGACTTAGGTGGGGGACCATCTTGAGAAAGCCGACTTCTTTTTGAAGCCATGCCCGATAGCTTCCTCCCCGAATGCCACCCACTCCGATCAGGGGTCTCTGTAGCCGAACCAAGCAGCCAAGGCAATACCCACCTGGCCGTAGTAGGTACGATGATGATGATGCTTGTTGTTTAAAGGGGCCTAACATCGAGGTCATCGGCCCCTAATGGTACGAAATGAAATGACAACAAAAAATTCAAAAAATCCGCTGACCAAAATAAATAAAAATATCATGAAAAATGCATGGATGGACATGAACCCAAAAAATAACAAAAACAAACAAGAAACAAACAAACAAAAGAACAGTGGATTCGACTCAAAAACGGTCAGGAATAATAACATTACTGACCAAGGGACCACTTATAAAGCACAGTCCTGAATCGATTATGCTTGATGTATAAAGGGGTCCAAAAACCAGGTCTACGGCCCCTCAGTATGGTACAAGTCGCGAGTACAGTAGAACCATGATATTTCTCGAGCTGCGGTACTAATCAAAGGTAGCGTAAACTCACGGTGTTCCAAGCATTAAGGTACTACTCACAAGTATTGTACGTCGTAAAGGTAACGCAGACCTATGGTGTTTCTCACACAATGGCGCCACTCAGAGCCAACGCAAACTGATGAGGTTCCTCACCTAGGTGTACTAAGCACGGGCGCCGTCATTCCCGTGGTGTTCCTCACATAGTGGGTGCTAATCACTGGCAACGCAGACCCACGGTGTCGCTCATATAGTGGAACAACTCACAGGCTACGCCCAGACGCGTGATGTCGCTCACACGGGTACAACTCACAGGCAACGCCCAGACCTGTGGTGTTGCACACACGGGCACGACTCTCGGGTACTGGAAACCCAAACTGAACCCCCCTCGAGTGCTACGAATCACAAAAATATGGAGTACCTAACAGAGTGGTACTACTCGCAAGTAAAAGCGACCGATGGTGTTCCACGCGTGATGGTACTAATCAAAAGGAGTTTCATGGTTCTAATCCAAGCATCCCTTGGTCGCCCCTTTTAGTCGCCTCTCACTACAGGCAGGGGATACCGCAGGTGTATTCTACATGTGCGTCCCCCACCCGCAGGGGGTAGTGTGTTTGGTTCGCGAAAGGTATTTTATTTCCCTCAAGTCCGCCGGCAAGCCGGTTAGGACCCCCCTGTCCGCCACCTGGGACGCGCCACGTGGGAGTATCACCTCTCCCCCTGCTACGCCTGCGTAGCAGGTTCGTGGCGTAGCAGGTACTGCCCGGGGCCCGATGTTGGACGATGCCTAATACGAGGTGAGTGAGGCAATGAGCACTAGGACTCCCTTCCTCCAGTCACTCGCAATAGCATGTACCCCATAGCGTGTACAGAGCACCAAAAGTAAGAAACATAAATAAAAATAATTATTAATAATAATATGTCCTTCTGGCATTCGGCTGTGCGGGGACCTGCGTTGTCAGGCGGATACTACTGCCCGGGTACATGACACTCCCACCCGTCCTGGGTGGTTGCTGGCAGGGGCTTTCGAGCGTAGTCGCACACATAGGAGCTCCATCGCCGAGCAGCACGCACATCAAAATTCTGTATGGTCTACATCTGACCCTCGGAAAAATAATAAAAAATAAAGAGGGGACCATGGCCACATGACCCTTTAAGTCGCCATCTACGACAGGCAGGGATTACCTATGGATGTATTCAGCCTCTCCCATCCACAGGAGGTCCATCACATTATACCAAACCGCAATCCATGTCCGCGCCAAGGTCGCCCCTTTTTGTCGCCTCCTACGACAGGCAGGGGATACCGCAGGTGTATTCTACATGTGCGTCCCCCACCCGCAGGGGGTAGTGTGTTTGGTCCGCGAGAGGTATTTTATTTCCCTCAAGTCCGCCGGCAAGCCGGTTAGGACGCCCCTATCCGCCACCTGGGAGTATCACCTCTCCCCCTGCAGCGCCATCGTAGTAGGTTCGTGGTGTTCCGCATTTAGCGGTACCAATCACAAGTACTGGAAACCCACAGTGAACCCCGCTTTACTGCTAGGAATCACAAAACTATTGAGTGCCTAACAGAGTGGTTAGAGAGTTAAGGTGACCCATGGTGGTCCCCACACGATGGTACTAATCGCAAATAGTTTCATGGTTCTGATACAATCATCCCTTGGTCGCCCCTTTTAGTCTCCCCGTACGGCTGGGAGGGAATACCGTGGGTGTGTTCTTTGTCTGCGCCTCTCACCCACAGGGGTAGACAAAGAGAAAAAGAAGAAAAAAGTAGGGACCCGTTACTTCAAAAATGAATTAACGGACGAAGAAAGGCAGGGGCCACGAAGGGCGTGAAAATGAAAGACTCCCTAGGCATCGAATGCTCTAATACCGTCGGGGCAGGAAAAGAAACAAGAGTTAACCAAGGAATTTCGGACAGGATAGGTGAAAGTGAGGAGCCTTGCACAAGTAAGTGGAAGCAATGCTAGGACTCAGCTAAGGGCCCCGTGATTGCCAACCCACGCTCCCAAGTTGATAACCCTGGGGCCCTTTTAGTCGCCTCTTACGACAGGCAGGGGATAACATGGGTGTATTTTTCATGTGCTTGCTGATGATGATGATGCTTGTTGTTTTAAGAGGCCTAACATCAAAGGTCATCGGCCCCTAATGGTACGAAATGAAAGAACAAAAATTGCAAAGGCATGCACTGACCAAAATAAAAATAAAATATGGCATGAAGAATGAATGGATGGATGGACAGGAACTCAACAAAACACAAAACAAACAAACAAAAACCAGTGGATCGGACTCAATACAGATCGAAAATAACATTACTACCGACCAAGGAACCATTTGTAAATCACAATGATGCTTGGTGTCTAAAGGGGGTGCAAAATCCACATCTAAGGCCCCACAGAATTTTTTTTTTCTTGTGCGTCCCTTACCCACAGGGGTTTCACAGTGAGAGAGAAGATGACGTGGACGAGGAGGGACCGATCATACCGCAAAAGCGGACGACGCATGCCGATGCTGCGCACCAGCTGACAAACATTATGATGTACTTCGAGCTTCAGCCCTACACCACTCCAGCTGAACTATTAGTGATAAGCGTTTGCTTGACCGTGCTTCGTTCAAACGCCACACGTCTTTAAAACAGAAGACTGTGGATCAATTATTTTTAAGAAATGATGTGATTCTATGTACAGTAGGGTAATTAAGATTTTTATATTTTTAATGTCTTGAAACTTACTCGATGATAAGTCTAAGGACAGGCCTGCTGATTTCCTGACTCTCAGGAAAGCTAGAGAAGAAAAGAGAAGTCTGTCTAAAAGTGAGAATGACTCGTTGGAATTTTATAAGAAAGTCATGTAAGTTTATGATTTAGTTAAGTGGTGTTGGTTAAAGAAATTTGTTAGTGTTGTGAGTTCGCGAGCATGTTTAAGGTATTTGAAGATACTTAAAATAGATCCTTTTATTACCGTATTAGCCGGAATATAAGACTGAATAAGACTTGTAAAAAATGGTAGTCTTATATATGCAACCTAACATTTTAAGGGAATCGTTTTTTCTCTTGCCAGTACTATTTCACAGTGCGTCTGCACATGTTTGCACCTATGGTGATTTGATGATGATGATGATGATGCTTGTTGTTTTAAGGGGCCTAACATCGAGGTCATCGGCCCCTAATGGTACGAAATGAAATAACAAAAAGTTCAAAAAACCACTGACCAAAATAAATAAAAATGTCATGAAAAATGAATGGATGGACATGAATCCAAAAAATAACAAAAAACAAACAAGTAACAAACCAAACCAGTGGATCCGACTCAAAAACGGTCATAAATAATAGTATTACTGACCAAGGGACCACTTATAAAGCATGGTCCTGAATCGATTATGCTTGATGTCTGAAGGGGTCCAAAAACCAGGTCTACGGCCCCTCAGTATGGTGCAAGTCGCGAGAAGTAGAACCATGATATTTCTCAAGCTGCGGTACTAATCAAAGGTAGCGTAAACTCACGATGTTCCAAGCAGTAAGGTACTACTCAGAAGTATTGTACGTCGTAAAGGTAACGCAGACCTATGGTGTTTCTCACACAATGGCGCCACGCATAGCCAACGCAAACCGATGAGGTTCCTCACCTAGGCGTACTAAGCACGGGCGCCGGCATTCCCGTGGTATTCCTCTTATAGTGGGTACTAATCACAGGCAAGGCAGAACAATGGTAGCTATCATCCCATGGTCCCGCCCATATGGTGGTACTAATCACAGGTACTACAAAAGCCGACCGCTAGGTGCTCGTGTGTGCTACAAATCACTAACCTATTTGGTACCTAATAGAGTGGTACTACGCGCAAGTAAAAGCGACCCGATTACGTTCTCCGCGTGGTGGTACGAATCACACGTAGTTTCATGGCTCCAAGACAAACAACCCTTAGTTGCCCCTTTTAGTCGCCTCTTACGACAGACAGGGGATACCGTGGGTGTATTATTCGTCAGCCTCCCACACCCACAGGGGGTGTGTGTTTGGTCCGCGAGAGGTATTTTATTTCCCTCAAGTCCGCCGGCAAGCCGGTTAGGACCCACCTATCCGCCACGTGGGACACGCCACGTGGGAGTATCACCTCCCGCCCGGCTTAGCCTGCGTAGCAGACTCGTGCAAAGGATGGTCTAATCGAATTACTGACACAAACGTGGTCACATGATCCAGATATTCAAAACAGTTGTCAGAAACTAGTAGAAAGCATGCCTAATAGAATAAAAATGTTAATTAAGGCTAGAGGAATGCAAACTAAATATTAAGAGAATTGTAAAGTTCCACTGGAATGCATTTGTCCTCATTTGCAATAAAGAATTTGTTTTTTTTTTTTTCAGCTTTACCACAATAATTTGGCCACCTCTGTAATGCAATCATCCCTTGGTCGCCTCTCACGACAGGCAGGGGATACCGAGGGTGTATTATTCATCCGCCACCCACAGGGGGTTCCGTGTTTGGTCCGCAAGAGGTATTTTATTTCCCTAAAGTCCGCCGGCAAGCCGGTTACGACACCCCTATTCGCCACCTGGGGCGCGGCACGTGGGAGTGTCACCTCTCCCACTGCTACGCCAGCGTACTAGGTTCCTGAGACGGATAAAGCGGAAATGGTCCTCGCCAGTGCTGCAGAAGTCAGGTCTTCACCATGCAGACATAATTTATTAACCGCCGGGAAGCTCTTCTGAAGACTGCAGAGGAGTACTATGAACAGGCGTGGACACTGGTGCTGAAGGTCCATAAATTGAGGGTCTTCAGGGGATAAGAAAGAAGTAGAATGCTCACGACATGGAGGAATTAGTGTTGATGATGATGATGCTTGTTGTTTAAAGGGGCGTAATATCGAAGGTCATCGGCCCCTAATGGAACGAGATAAACGACATAAGAGATGACGTTAAAATTTTAAAAACATATCCACTGACTAGAGTTAAAAAAAATGATGATTGAGAAAAATGAGGGTGAGATTAAAACAATCAGTGGATCCAATACGCAATGCCTTATTTTCTAATAAAAGAAGAGCATATACAGGAAAACTAAAGAATGATGATGATGATTGATGATTGTTGTTTAAAGGGGCCTAACATCTAGGTCATCGGCCCCTAATGGTACGAAATGAGACGAAATGGAATGACATATTAAAATTCTAAAATTCTCCACTGACCAGAATTCAAAAACGTGAGAACGAAGAATGAATGGATGGACATGAATTTAAAACAATCAGTGGTTGCGACCCGCAATGTCTCACATGCACATAAACTGACGTGACAAAATCGTATTACTGACCAAGGGACTACTGCTATAGCATAACACGGAATCGATTATGCGTGCAGTCAAAAGGGGGTCCTAAATCGCAGTTATCCGCCCCTCATAACGGTACTGATCGCTATAAAAATAGAACCATGGTATTTGTTCTGTTACGGTACTAATCAAAAGTAGCAGACACTTGCGGCATTCCACACATTATTGTACTACTCAGAGCTTATGAAATTCGACATAATACAGACCTATGCTTTTCTCACTTTGCGGCGCCATTTACAGGCAACGCAAACCTATGGTGTTCAGCACATAAGAGTACTAACCACAGGGACCTCTCCCTATCCCGTGGTGTTCCTCATATAGTGGGTACTAATCATAGGCAAGGCAGAACCATGGTAGCTATCATCCCATGGTCCTGCTCATATGGTGGTACTAATCACAGGTACAGCAAAAGCCGACCGCGCGGAGCTCCTGTGTGCTACTGATCACAAACCAATTTCGTACCTAATGTAGTGGTACTACGCACAAGTAAAAGCAACCCTTGGTGTTCTCCGCGTGGTGGTACTAATCACAAGTAGTTTCATGGTTCCAATTTAAACATCCCTTGGTCGCCCCTTTTAGTCGCCTCTCACGACAGGCAGGGGATACCGTGGGTGTATTATTCGTCTGCCTCCCCCACCCACAGTGGGTGTGTGTTTGGTCCGCGAGAGGTATTTTATTTCCCTCAAGTCCGCCGGCAAGCCGGTTAGGACCCCCCTATCCGCCACCTGGGACGCGCCACGTGGGAGTATCACCTCTCCCCCTGCTACGCCTGCGTAGCAGGTTCGTGGAAAAACTAAAGAATAAGGCATTGCCTGGTAGTACAAAATTTACGAGAGACGTTAAAATTACACATTAAAACACGCAACACAAACTAAAATTAAGTCAATGGGATAAAAGCGAAAGTGACACAAAACACACTAGGACAAAGGACAGCATCACACACGATAAAACAGTCCACTATCCCTCATAAAGCGGACGACAAGGTCTGCTGACTGCCAGTCATCACGCAAGATAAGGGTGATAATACTCGGAAGGTTAAGACTACGGCGCAGATCGACCAGGTCCACACACTCCGTAAGGATGTGCACCACGGTAAGATGGTCGCCGCAGGTACACACCGGAGGGGGTTCTCCTTTCAAAAGACGCGAGTGAGTCAAGATACCGTGGCCGATCCGGAGACGACATAATCCCACGGCTTCCCTCCGCGAAGCCCGAAGGGAAGTCCTCCATACCTTCGTTCTTCCTTTTATCGCTCTCAGCTTATTGGGAAGTGGAATGGCCTGCCACGCCATCTCCCAATGGGACATATAACAAGATGTCGCAGCTGGGAGCGAATATCACTTACTGGAACCTGGAAAGGCAACGGGGGAACTGTAACTGCCTCCTTGGCAGCCTGATCTACTAACTCGTTTCCCTCTATGCCCATGTGGCTTGGGAGCCACAAAAACGTGATTCTGGTGCCAGCATCCCAACACCAGGCCAGCAGGTCCTGGATTAGCTGCACTAGAGGGTGCCGAGGGAAACAGGTATAAATAGACTGGAGCGAACTCAAGGAGTCAGGACACAGAAGAAAGTGTCGGCGCTCATTGTACAGTGCGTACCGCAGAGCCTCACACATAGCATAGAGCTCTGCTGTGTACACACTACAGGTTGCCGGAAGAGCAAAAGTAACCTATCATTGTCAACAACGAACGCACAGCCCACATTCGTATGTGTACTTGAACCATCCCTGTAGACGACGACTGAACCTGGATAGCGGCCAACAAGGGACAGGAAGAGCCTCCGATAAATCGAAGGGTCCGTGTTTTCCTTTGGGCCAGTGTGCAGATCCAGGATTATTTCATGTCGTCGTACGACCCATGGAGGTACCCCTCTTGGTTGTCTGACAAGGCAAGGAACCGAAGGCACGTCAAACAATTCGGAAATGCTATCCAAGCGTACCCCTACCGGCCGCGTCGCTCGAGGACGAGCAGCGTACAGCAAACGGTTGCCATTGTTGATCACGCAAGGATAGCTTGGATAAAGTGGCATCTGTCGCAAATTTGCACCATACGTAAGTAGAAGTTGCTGGCGCCTCAGGTGTAAAGGCGGCACACCAGACTCAGCGAGCAGGCTAGCGATGGGGCTTGTACGAAAAGCTCCCGTCGCCAACCTAACCCCGCTGTGGTGGATACTGTTCAGCTTCGCAAAAACGGTTGGTCTTCCGGAGCCATATGCTGCACTGCCGTAGTCTAACCAGGATAAAATGTGTGCCCGATAGAATCGCAGGAGCACCGTGCGGTCAGCCCCCCAAGAAGTGCTGCTAAGAAACATAAGGATATTAAGCTTCCTAGTGCATTGCACTTTTAACTGCCGCGCGTGTGGCTCCCACGATAATTTACTGTCAAAAAGGAGCCCAAGAAATCGGTAAGTGTCAACAACTGGAAGAACGGCGTTGTCTAAATAAAGCTCAGGATGGGGGTGAAGAGTACGTTGACGACAAAAGTGGATCGATCCCTGTGGTAATCCATTTTCTTGAACATGGTATTGCGAATATGTCCTCCCTATTCGGACACGGAATAAACGGAGGGACAAGAAATTCGCAATAAACGGCGGCAAGTTACCTCGGAATCTGCATTGATGCAGGACTGAAAGGATACCATATCGCCATGTGGTGTCATAGGCTTTCTCTAAGTCAAAGAAAACAGCTACCAAGTGCTGTTTGCGGAGAAACGCATCCTGGATAGAACTCTCCAGGCGGACCAAGTGGTCAGTGGTGGATCAAGCGGCTCGAAATCCACAGTGGTACACGGACAAGAGTCCTTGTTTCTCCAGACACCACACGAGTCGGCGATTTATCATCCTCTCAAACAGCTTACACAGGTAGTTTCTAAGGCAATTCGGACTGTAACTTCCTGCATACTTAGGATCTTTATCACGCTTGAGGACAGGAATGACTATGCCCTCTCGCCACTGAGACGGAGAAGAACCCTCTGTCCAGATTCGGTTGAACACACGAAGGAGATATAGTAGACTATCATCACTAAGATGTTTCTACATCTGGTTATGGATGTTGTCCGGTCCAGGAGACGTGTCCTTGCAAAGCGCTAGGGCGCTGCAGAGTTTCCACTCCGTAAAGGGCACGTTGTAGTCCTCTGAAACGTGAGAGGCAAAACCACGGTGATGATGTTCCGCCTCCCGCTTCAGAGCGAGGAAATCAGGATGATAATTCCCGGAGCCAGATACATCCGCGAAATGACTAGCGAGATGGTCAGCAATCAGGAGGGGTTCAGTGACGATATTGCCTGCAATGGAAATTCCCGGTACAGAAGATGATCCTTGGATACCCGAAATCCGTCAAACCTTAGTCCACACTTGGGAGGATGGAATATGTGTCGTCATAGACGACACATATCACTCTCATGAAGCCTTCTTACTTTGTCGAATAAGAACTCGCGCCTTAGCCGGGAGTTTCTTAAATGTTACCAAGTTGGCCACAGTAGGCCGTCTACGGTAACGTTTATGGGCGCGACGGCGTTCTTTGATGGCTGCTGCAATTGCACTGTTCCACCAGGGAAAGAGTGTTCGGCGAGGAGTCCCCAAGAAAAACGGAATGGACACCTCAGCAGCGGCAAGAATAACTTGAGTGACGTAAGTTATTTCCTCGCCGACAGTTCGCCTGATATCATCATTAAAGACAGCTAGGGATGTGTACTTTGGCCAATCAGCATGTTTAAGAACTCATCGAGGGGGAGCCTCGGCGGATTTATGTTTCAACAAAGTAAGGATGTTGGGAAAACGGTCACTGTCACAGAGATCATCGTGTGCATCCCACCGAAACAGTGGGACCAACGTTCGGCTGCATAGACTTACGTCTACGCGAGAATATATGTCGTAGCGTACACTAAAGTGAGTTGGTTCCCCTGAGTTCAAAATGCATAAATCCAGATCTGTTAGTAGTGCTTCCAGCTCTCTTCCTCGGGGCCAAGGCGTCACAGAGCCCCATATGGGGTGATGGGCATTAAAATCTACCAATAAGAGGAAGGGTGGTTGAAGCTGAGCTATAAGATCAGCGACATCATTTATGTTCTGATGCTGGGCGGGTGGAAGATAAACATTACACACTGTTGCTATGACAGGCAGCGGAACGCGAACAGCGACAGCCTCAAGTGGGGTTCTTAATGGGACCTATTCGCTGTAGGTATCAGAACGGACAAAAATGCCTACACCACCGGAAGCCCGGTGAGCATAATACCGTTCTGTCGAGTATAGTCTGAAATTTCTCAAGACCGTATGATGATCAGGTCTGAAGTTGGTCTCCTGAATACAGACTATACTCGCTGCGTACTCACAAATGAGCTGACGTAACTCAGCAAGATGCCTGTCATACCCGTTACAATTCCACTGTAACAGTGCCATAGTGTGGACCATAAAAGGAGTGTTAGGTTATGAGCGAAAAAGTGCTCGTTAGCCTAAACACTATCTAATTCTACATCCGTAGATGTAGAGGACAGCGCGACATCCATCCCGTCATCAAAAGATGGCAGGAGTGCCGCCCAGAACTTCGACACTTTTCGGGCGCGAGGGGGTCCCCTACGAGGAGAGCGCGCAGGTTTGGGAGCAGGAGTGCCTCCTGGCGCAGACTCAGACCCCCCACATGGGGGGCATGACTTCTCCTTCGCAGGGGAAGTCCGAGAAATATTCAGAACGGGCGCTCTTCTTCCCCTTCTTGTTTTCAGGTTTAGACGGGCTGGGAGATGGTTTCCCAGCCCTGGTCGACGATGCCGCCTCCGCCGGCTGGGGCACGACTTTCGTCGAACTCCTAGGGGGGGGAGACTTAGTCTTCCCAGTTGCTGTGCCGGCTGGCAACCGCCAGCCTGCACAGACTTCTGGTTGGTCGAAGTTGGGGTGGTCCCCCCTTCGAGCTATGACTATTTGCGACGTTGCTGGGAGCACCTACAGTCGCCTTGGGCGCAGCGGTCTGGACAGGTGTCGAGGTCGTAAATGACGAACCTGGAAGACTCTGAGCTATCAAGCTACAGTCGAGTGTACGGGCAGGTGTATTCGTAGAATTAAACTTACGGCGCGCTTCCTGGTAGGAAAGACCATCCAGGGTCTTGATCTCCTGGATCTTCTTCTCACTCAGGTATGTCGGGCAATTCCGATTCCGAGGAGAATGAAAACCGGAGAAGTTAGTGCACTTGTATGGAGTTGTGCACTCCTCCGCGCCGTGAGCTACTCGTCCACATGTACCACATACAGCCTGATACGAACAGCGAGATACCATATGTCCGAATCGCTGGCATTGATAGCATCGCATAGGAGGCGGGATGTACGTCCTCACATCGCAACGATGAATTGTTACCTTGACTTTCTCTGGTAACAATGACAACTTGAAAGAGACAATGAAGGCACCAGTGGCAACGTCTTCGCCGTTGACATTGCGCGTAATGCGCCGGACGTGTGTCACGCCATGGTTCTTCATGTCTTCCATCAACTCCTCGTCAGTGTTCAAAATAAGGTCGCGGTGAAAGATGACTCCGCGAACCAGGTTCAAGGACTTATGCTCCTCCACTCTGACGGGGATTTCGCCAAAGTGCTCGCACTTAAGCAACTGATCAGCTTGCAGTGCTGTACGAGTCTCTAGAAGCAAACTACCGTTGCGCATTATCTTAAGTTCCTCCAGTTCGCCATAGACGCCTTCGATGTGCCTGCTAAAAAGGATCGACTTCACCAGCTTAAAATCGTGCCCATCGGTTCTGGTAGCGACCAGAAACCTAGGGAAGCTGGATCCCATTCCTTCACGCTGCGGATGTTCCCAGGGAGTTGAACCTCTCAGGGAAGCAAAAGTTAAAAACTTGAGAGAGCCGACTTCGTTTGGAAGCCCTGCCCGATAGCATCCTCCCCGAATGCCACCCACTCCGATCAGGGGTCTCTGTAGCCGAACAAGCAGCCAAGGCAATACCCACCTGGTCATAGCAGGTACTGCCCGGGGTCCGATGTTGAACGATGCCTAATACGGGATGACTGAGGCAATGAGCACTAAGACTCCCTTCCTCCAGTCACCCGCAATAGCATATACACCATAGCGTGTACAGAGCACAAAATATAGAGAAAATAAGAATAAAAATAATTAATAATAATATGCCCTTCTGGCATTCGGCTGTGCGGGGACCTGTGTTGTCAGGCGGATACCACTGCCAAGTTACATGGCGCTCCCACCACGCAATGGTCCTGCGTGGACAGTTGCGGGCTTTTGGGCGTAATCGCACACGTAAGAGGCCCATCTCCGGGCAGCACGCACATCAAAATTTTGATATGGTCTACAACTGACCCTCGGAAAAATAGTAATAAAATAAAGAGGGGACCATGGCCACATGACCCTTTAAGTCGCCTTCTACGACAGGCAGGGATTACCTGTGAATGTACTCGAGCCCTCCCATCCACAGGAGGTCCAACACATTATACGAAACGGCAATCCATGTCCGCGCCTAGGTCGCCCCTTTTATTCGACTCATACGACAGGCAGGGGGTACAGCGGGTGTATTCTACATGTGCGTCCCCCACCCGTAGGGGGTAGTGTGTTTGGTCCGCGAGAGGTACTTTATTTCCCTCAAGTCCGCCGGCAAGCCGGTTAGGAACCCCCTATCCGCCACCTGGACGCGCCACGTGGGAGTATCACCTCTCCCCCTGCTACGCCTTCGTAGCAAGTTCGTGGAAGGGAAGAAAAAAAAAGAAAAAATAGGAAGGGATCCGTCACTCTGAAAAATGAAGTAACGGACGAAGAAAGGAGAGGGCCACGAAGGGCGTGAAAATGAAAAACTCCGTAGACCTCGAATGCTCTAATACCGTCGGGGTCGGAAAAAAACAAGAGTTGACCAACGGAGGTCGGACAGGATAGACGAGAAAGTGAGGAGCGTGGCACAAGTAAGTGGAAGCAATGCCATGTCTCAGCTAAGGGCCCCGTGGTCGCCAACTCACACTCCCAAGTGGATAGCCTCTTGGGCCCCTTGTTAGTCGCCTCTTACGACAGGCCGGGAATACCGTGGGTGTATTCTTCATCTGCGTCCCCCACCCACAGGGGGTAAAAAAAGAAAACTGATGGATCTAGCATTGTGCCCCGCAGCATTAAAGGTTAGATAAGCATTATTACAAGAATGGAGAGACCTTGGCCTTCACTGTACGTTCCTTTCAAGTACATGAACCTTTGACATTTGAACCAAGACTCACTGGAGAACTTGTTTGCTGTGGTGAGATACACGTGGAAGCAACGTTTCTCGATACTGCATTCACACTTCTTGGCCGCACTGAAGACTGCAGTGGTAAATGGATTGGTATCACGGAAACAGAAAGTGAAGAGCTGTGAAGTCGATAATGGTTTGTTATTGAGCAACATTCAGACTTTCTTGGACGGGTCTACATTCAGCAGTCTATGGTAGAAACAAACGATTCCTGCAATGTAGTGTACTCACTAGTGTAAAATTCAAATTGTCTGAAAAGACCACAGTCTGAACATAAGAGTTAAAACATTATGAAGCTCCACAGACCTGAGTATGTATGTGGTTTCTTATCAAGCAGGTACTGCAGGATTTTGATTGCACTCTATGTCGAGGTCAATTAATCTGTAGCATGAAGGAGGAGCTCAGACCACAGTGTGAAATGGGCAATGGAAAGAAGCGCCTCGCCAACTAAGGAGTGCACCAATGCCTTTAGCATCTGCGAGAGAAAATTTCAGAAAATGTGGGAAAGCATCGGCCATAAAAGAAAGTTGCGGGATTAAGTGAGAAATATCTGCAGTGATACTGGAGGTGCGGATTACAGTTGGCTGTCTTGCCTTGATCATAAGGATGTTTGGTTACAAGACTTGTTCATCTGTTTGCCAGCAATTTGATCACAACTAAAGCGAAGGGACTCCATGGAGAAAGTCAACTTTCTAGCTAACTGGAAATTCCAATGAACCTCTTCCTTATAACGTGTGGTGACTCCCGCAGGATTAAGTTCCCTGTAAACTATGTGTGTAACGCGTGGTTACTGCCGCGGGATTAGGTTCCCCGTGAAACGTTTCTGTGTAACCTGTCTCAGCATCGACATCGTTTTTGCTCATCAAGCTACCCACCGTGGGGGAGAAGGCAGAATACACCCACGGTGTCTCCTGCATGTCGTAAGTGACGACAGAAACCCCTCAGGGCCTCCAGATTGATTGATGTTTGTTGTTTAAAGGGGCCTAACATCGAGATCATCGGCCCCTAATGGTACCAAATGAGACGAAAAGAAATGACCAATTAAAATTCCAAAATCCCCCACGGACCAGAATTCAAAGCATGAGGACGAAGAATGAATGGATGCACGGACGTATATGAATTTTAAACGATCAGTGGATCCGACCCATAGTGCCTCACATGCACAGAAGCTCGCACAAAATAATAGTACTACTGACCAACGGACGGTTTCTATAGCACGATGTTGAATCGATTAAGCTTATAGGCGAAACGGCTCCAAAATCCAGGTCATCAGCCCCTCATTATGGTATTTACCGCTACGCAAGTAGAACCCAGCGTAGGTAAGACAGAACCGTGGTATCGCTCATATCGGGGTACGAATCACAGGTACTGCAGAACGATTGATGATTGATTAATGATTGTTGTTTAAAGGGGCCTAACATCTAGGTCATCGGCCCCTAATGGTACGAAATGAAACGAAATGGAATGACATACTAAAAATCTAAAATGCTCCACTGACCAGAATTCAAAAACGTGAGAACGAAGAATGAATGGATGGACATGAATTTAAAACAATCAGTGGTTGCGACCCGCAATGTCTCACATTCACATAAACAGACGTGACAATATCGTATTACTGACCAAGGGACTAATGCTATAGCATAACACGGAATCGATTATGCGTGCAGTCAAAAGGGGGTCCTAAATCGCAGTTATCCGCCCCTCATAACGGTACTGATCGCTATCAAAATAGAACCATGGTATTTGTCCTGTTGCGGTACTAATCAAAAGAAGCAGAGACTTGCGGCATTCCACACATTATTGTACTACTCAGAGCTTATGAAATTCGACATAATACAGACCTATGCTTTTCTCACTTTGCGGCGCCATTTACAGGCAAAGCAAACCTATGGTGTTCATCACAGAAGAGTACTAACCACAGGGACCTCTCCCTATCCCGTGGTGTTCCTCATATAGTGGGTACTAATCATAGGCAAGGCAGAACCATGGTAGCTATCATCCCATGGTCCTGCTCATATGGTGGTACTAAACACAGGTACTGCAAAAGCCGACCCCGCGGTGCTCCTGGGTGCTAATGATCACAAACCAATTTCGTACCTAATGTAGTGGTACTACGCACAAGTAAAAGCAACCCTTGGTGTTCTCCGCGTGGTGGTACTAATCACAAGTAAGTTCATGGTTCTAATACAATCAACCCTTGGTCGCCCCTTTTAGTCGCCTCTCACGACAGGCAGGGGATACCGTGGGTGTATTATTCGTCAGCCTCCCCCACCCACAGGGGGTGTGTGTGTGGTCCGCGAGAGATATTTTATTTCCCTCAAGTCCGCCGGCAAGCCGGTTAGGACCCCCCTATCCGCCACCTGGGACGCGCCACGTGGGAGCATCACCTCTCCCCCTGCTACGCCTGCGTAGCAGGTTCGTGGGTACTGCAGAACACCCATCCTGATTCACACACTGTCGCTACTTATCACTAACCTATTGCGTACCTAACATAGTGGTCCTACGCGCAAGTAAATGCGACCCATTGTGTTCCCTGCGTGATGGTACTAATTACAAGTAGTTTCATGGTTCTAATTGGATCATCCATTGGTCGCCCCTTACTACAGGCAGGGGATACCATGGGTGAATTCTTCGTCTGCCAGGGCCCCTTAGCATGGGAGCGTGGGTTGACATGATGATGATGACGAAAAATGAAGGGATGGTTTTGAATTTAAAGCACTCAGTGGAGTCAACCCGCAATGCATCAGTCGCAGAAACTGACGGAAAACAATAGTAATCCTGACCAAGGGACTTTTTTATAGCTCAATATACTGAATCGATGATGCATGCAAGCTGAAGGGGTCCAAATATTAGGTCATCAGCCTCTCATAATGGTACTTATCGCTTGGAAAGTAGAACCATGGTATTTGTCATGGTGCGGTACTAATCAAAGGTATCGTAGACTCGCGGTATTCCACACATTATGGTACTACTCACAGGTAATGAAATTCGCACATGTAATACACACCTATGGTGTCTCGTACATGGGGGCGCCACTTACAGTCAACGAAAAACCTATGGTGTTCAACACATAAGTGTACTAACCACAGAGACTCGTACTATCCCGTGGTGTTCCGTGTATAGTGGGTACTAATCATAGGCAAGGCAGAACCCTGATTTCGCACATGTAGAGCTACTAACAACAGGTACCGTAAAAGCCTGACCGCGCGGTGCTCCTGCGTGTAACTAATCACAAACCGATTTGGTACCTAACATAGTGGTGCTACGCGCTAGTAATAAGAGACCCATGGTGTTCCCCGCATGGTGATACTAATCACAGGTAGTTTACTGGTTCTTATCCAATCATCCCTAGGTCGCCCCTTTTAGTCGCCTCTTACGACAGGCAGGGGATACCGTGAGTGTATTCGTCGTCTTCGTCCCCCACCCACAGGGGGCTCTGTGTTTGGTCCGCCAGAGGTATTTTATTTCCCTCAAGTCCGCCGGCAAGCCGGTTAGGACACCCCTATCCGCCATCTGGGGCGCGCCAAGTGGGAGTATGATCTCTCCCCCTGCTACGCCAGAATGGTAGGTTCGTAGCAGAAGTCAGGTCTTCACCATGCAGACATAATATACTAACCGCCGGGAAGCTCTTCTGAAGATTGCAGAGGAGTGCTATAGACAGGCGAGGAAACTGGCGCTTGAAGGTCCATAAATTGAGGGTCTTCAGGAGATAAGAAGAAGTAGAATGCTCACGACATGGAGGAATTAGTGTTACCTGAGTGTGGTTATTGATACAAAATTAGCTCCAGTATTTTACAAGACAGTAAAGTGGATGGGGGTGGTCTTCTCAACAGAAAACTCTTGCTGTGGCTGCGTACAAGACAAGTCCAAAAATCTACCGATTCCTTCAGTGCATAATGACTTCCTAGCGAGGGGACTTCACAGAGAATCTTAATGAACATCCCATTACCGCCAAGTTTCACTGAAGTTCTTCAATACTTGAAGAGTTTCACGGAGAATTTCTCAAAAGACGGCATGAAATGTATCCTGATGTTTGATAAGATGGTCCTACAGCCTGGGTTGTTTTACCATGACAACAAGGGATATATTGTAGGATATCAGGATAATGGTACAGGACTTGAGGAGTACGGTATTCCTGATAGGAACCACCAAATAGCTGACGATGCTCTTGTAATCATGATTCAGAGTATCAAACGAAAATGGAAGCAACCTACTGCGTTCTTCTTCTCTAAAGGAAGCACAAGGGCAGAAGTGCTTGTAAACCAAATACAGTATACTGTGAAACCCAGATTTTACCACGACGTTCCGGTTGTTGCTATTCTCTGATCAGGCTCCCTATAATCGGCGGGTTGTCAAGATTTTACGGCAGTCATTTGATGAAGGTACCTATGAACCAGTCTTCAAGAGTCATCGACTTCTGATTGCCTGCTTCACATTCTGAGAATTTTGAGGAATAACTTCTTAAATGCTGACCTGGTTGTAGGCAAAGACGTTTCCTCTTGGGAATATATTTTATCTGTTTTCAAGCACGATCGAGAAATGTATCGTTTAATGGACAAGCTAACAGGGAAGCATACGTACTCTCGAGGGAAAGGAAAGATGCGCTTGAAATATGCTGCTCAAGTATTTAGTGAAAAGACGCACAATATTATGATGACATTCCACAAGCTGCCACCAGGCCACATGGTTCCAGGTGTCTATGTTACAGCAAGACGTGTCAAAAAATATCTTCTTTGACCTGACGAACGGACGCAGTGGACTCAAGGATAAGAGAATGTTTCGGTTTAACGTAACAATGGACTCACCACATCTAGAAGAATGCCGAAAAATGAAAGAAGCTCTTCACAGCTGGCGATTGCAGAAGAGAAGTGGTGATGATGATGCTTGTTATTTTAAGGGGGCTAACATCTAGGTCATCGGCCCCTAACGGTACGAAATGTAATGACAAATTAAAAGTTCAAAATCAACTGTCTAAAATAAAAAATGTCGTGAAGTATGGATGGAGGGATATGAATTTAAAACAATCAGTAGATCCGACCCAAAAACTTACATAAAGAATAGTATTACTGACCAAGGACCACTTCTAATGCACAATCCTGAATCGAGGAGGCTTGTTGGATAAAGGGGTTCAAAATCCAGGTCAACGGTCCCTCATAGTAGTATTTATCGTTGGTAAAGTAGAACCATGGTATTTGTCATGTTGGGGTACTAATCAGAAGTAGCGTAGCGTAGACTCACGGTATTCCACGCATGATGGTACAACTCACAAGTATTGTACTTCGCGCAGGTAACGCAGTCATATGGTGTTTCTCACATAATGGCGCCACTCATAGGCAACGCAAACCGATGGTGTTCCTCACCTACGTGTACTAATCACGGACGCCGGTATTCCCGTGGCGTTCCTCACTAATCACAGACAACGCAGACCTATGGTGTCGCTGATGTAGTAGTACTAATCACAGGCAACATGGTGTCTCTAACGATACTAATCACGGGTACTGGAAACCCACAGTGAACCACTCTCCCTTGCTACTAATCACAAACCTCTGGTGTACCTAATATAGTGTTTCTACTCGCAAGTAAAGGCGACCCTTGGTGTTCCCCGCCAGATAGTACTAATCAAAAGTAGTTTCATGGTCCTAATACAATTATCCCTTGGTAACCCCTTTTAGTCGCCTCTCACGACAGGCAGGGGATACTGTGGGTGAATTTTTTGATTGCATCGCCCACCCACAGTGGGTAGACAGAGAAAAAAAGAAAAAAAATAGGAAGGGATCCCTCACTTCGAAAAATGAAGTAACGGACGAAGAAAGGCAAGGGCCGCGACAGGCGTGAAAATTAAAGACTCCGTAGGCCTCGAATGCTCTAATACCGTCGGGGTCGGAAACAAACAAGAGTTGACCAACGGAGGTCGGACAGGATAGACGAGAAAGTGAGGAGCCTGGCACACGTAAGTGGAAGCAATGCCATGTCTCACCTAAGGGCCCCGTTGTCGCCAACGGATGTCGGACAGGATAGACGAGAAAGTGAGGAGCCAGGCACAAGTAAGTGGAAGCAATGCCATGTCTCAGCTAAGGGCCCCGTGGTCGCCAACTCACTCTCCCAAGTGGATAGCCGCTTGGGCCCCTTTTTAGTCGCCTCTTACGACACGCCGGGAATACCGTGGGTGTATTCTTCATCTGCGTCCCCCACCCACAGGGGGTAAAAAAAAAAGAAAACTGATGGATCTAGCATTGTGCCCCGCAGCATTAAAGGTTAGATAAGCATTATTACAGGAATGGAGAGACCGTGGCCTTCACTGTACGTTCCTTTCAAGTATATGAACCTTTGACATTTGAACCAAGACTCACTGGAGAACTTGTTTGCGGTGGTGAGATACACGTGGAAGCAACGATTCTCGATACTGCATTCACACTTCTTGGCCGCACTGAGGACTGCAGTGGTAAATGGATTGGTGTCACGGAAACAAAAAGTGAAGACCTGTGAAGTCGATAATGGTTTGTTATTGAGCAACATTCAGACTTTCTTGGACGGGTCTACATTCAGCAGTCTATGGTAGAAACAAACGATTCCTGCAATGTAGTGTACTCACTAGTGTAAAATTCAAATTGTCTGAAAAGACCACAGTCTGAACATAAGAGTTAAAACATTATGAAGCTCCACAGACCTGAGTATGTATGTGGTTTCTTATCAAGCAGGTACTGCAGGATTTTGATTGCACTCTATGTCGAGGTCAATTAATCTGTAGCATGAAGGAGGAGCTCAGACCACAGTGTGAAATGGGCAATGGAAAGAAGCGCCTCGCCAACTAAGGAGTGCACCAATGCCTTTAGCATCTGCGAGAGAAAATTTCAGAAAATGTGGGAAAGCATCGGCCATAAAAGAAAGTTGCGGGATTAAGTGAGAAATATCTGCAGTGATACTGGAGGTGCGGATTACAGTTGGCTGTCTTGCCTTGATCATAAGGATGTTTGGTTACAAGACTTGTTCATCTGTTTGCCAGCAATTTGATCACAACTAAAGCGAAGGGACTCCATGGAGAAAGTCAACTTTCTAGCTAACTGGAAATTCCAATGAACCTCTTCCTTATAACGTGTGGTGACTCCCGCAGGATTAAGTTCCCTGTAAACTATGTGTGTAACGCGTGGTTACTGCCGCGGGATTAGGTTCCCCGTGAAACGTTTCTGTGTAACCTGTCTCAGCATCGACATCGTTTTTGCTCATCAAGCTACCCACCGTGGGGGAGAAGGCAGAATACACCCACGGTGTCTCCTGCATGTCGTAAGTGACGACAGAAACCCCTCAGGGCCTCCAGATTGATTGATGTTTGTTGTTTAAAGGGGCCTAACATCGAGATCATCGGCCCCTAATGGTACCAAATGAGACGAAAAGAAATGACCAATTAAAATTCCAAAATCCTCCACGGACCAGAATTCAAAGCATGAGGACGAAGAATGAATGGATGGACGGACGTATATGAATTTAAAACGATCAGTGGATCCGACCCACTGTGCCTCACATGCACAGAAGCTGAATCGATTATGCTTATAGGCGATACGGCTCCAAAATCCAGGTCATCAGCCCCTCATTATGGTATTTACCGCTACGCAAGTAGAACCCAGCGTAGGTAAGACAGAACCATGGTATCGCTCATATCGGGGTACGAATCACAGGTACTGCAGAACACACATCCTGATCCACACGTTGTCTCTACTTACCCCCCTAACCTATTGCGTACCTAACATAGTGGTCTACGCGCAAGTAAATACGACCCATTGTGTTCCCTGCGTGATGGTACTAATTACAAGTGTTTTCATGGTTCTAATTGGATCATCCATTGGTCGCCCCTCTTAGTCGCCTCTTACTACAGGCAGGGGATACCATGGGTGAATTCTTCGTCTGCCAGGGCCCCTTAACATGGGAGCGTGGGTTGACATGATGATGACGAAAAATGAACGGATGGTTTTGAATTTAAAGCACTCAGTGGAGTCAACCCGCAATGCATCAGTCGCAGAAACTGACGGAAATAAATAGTAATACTGACCAAGGGACTTTTTTATAGCTCAAAATACTGAATCGATGACGCATGCAAACTGAAGGGGTCCAAAATATAGGTCCTCAGCCTCTCATAATGGTACTTATCGCTTGGAAAGTAGAACCATGGTATTTGTCATGGTGCGGTACTAATCAAAGGTATCGTAGACTCGCGGTATTCCACACATTATGGTACTACTCACAGGTAATGAAATTCGCACATGTAATACACACCTATGGTGTCTCGTACATGGCGGCGCCACTTACAGTCAACGAAAAACCTATGGTGTTCAACACGTAAGTGTACTAACCACAGAGACTCGTACTATCCCGTGGTGTTCCGTGTATAGTGGGTACTAATCATAGGCAAGGCAGAACCCTGATTTTGCACATGTAGAGCTACTAACAACAGGTACCGTAAAAGCCTGACCGCGCGGTGCTCCTGCGTGTAACTAATCACAAACCGATTTGGTACCTAACATAGTGGTGCTACGCGCTAGTAATAAGAGACCCATGGTGTTCCCCGCATGGTGATACTAATCACAGGTAGTTTACTGGTTCTTATCCAATCATCCCTAGGTCGCCCCTTTTAGTCGCCTCTTACGACAGGCAGGGGATACCGTGAGTGTATTCGTCGTCTTCGTCCCCCACCCACAGGGGGCTCTGTGTTTGGTCCGCCAGAGGTATTTTATTTCCCTCAAGTCCGCCGGCAAGCCGGTTAGGACACCCCTATCCGCCATCTGGGGCGCGCCAAGTGGGAGTATGATCTCTCCCCCTGCTACGCCAGAATGGTAGGTTCGTAGCAGAAGTCAGGTCTTCACCATGCAGACATAATATACTAACCGCCGGGAAGCTCTTCTGAAGATTGCAGAGGAGTGCTATGGACAGGCGAGGAAACAGGCGCTTGAAGGTCCATAAATTGAGGGTCTTCAGGAGATAAGAAGAAGTAGAATGCTCACGACATGGAGGAATTAGTGTTACCTGAGTGTGGTTATTGATACAAAATTAGCTCCAGTATTTTACAAGACAGTAAAGTGGATGGAGGTGGTCTTCTCAACAAAAAAAAACTCTTGCTGTGGCTGCGTACAAGACAAGTCCAAAAATCTACCGATTCCTTCAGTGCATAATGACTTCCTAGCGAGGGGACTTCACAGAGAATCTTAATGAACATCCCATTACCGCCAAGTTTCACTGAAGTTCTTCAATACTTGAAGAGTTTCACGGAGAATTTCTCAAAAGACGGCATGAAATGTATCCTGATGTTTGATAAGATGGTCCTACAGCCTGGGTTGTTTTACCATGACAACAAGGGATATATTGTAGGATATCAGGATAATGGTACAGGACTTGAGGAGTACGGTATTCCTGATAGGAACCACCAAATAGCTGACGATGCTCTTGTAATCATGATTCAGAGTATCAAACGAAAATGGAAGCAACCTACTGCGTTCTTCTTCTCTAAAGGAAGCACAAGGGCAGAAGTGCTTGTAAACCAAATACAGTATACTCTGAAACCCAGATTTTACCACGACGTTCCGGTTGTTGCTATTCTCTGATCAGGCTCCCTATAATCGGCGGGTTGTCAAGATTTTACGGCAGTCATGTGATGAAGGTATCTATGAACCAGTCTTCAAAAGTCATCGACTTCTGATTGCCTGCTTCACATTCTGAGAATTTTGAGGAATAACTTCTTAAATGCTGACCTGGTTGTAGGCAAAGACGTTTCCTCTTGGGAATATATTTTATCTGTTTTCAGGCACGATCGAGAAATGCATCGTTTAATGGACAAGCTAACAGAGAAGCATACGTACCCTCGAGGGAAAGGAAAGATGCGCTTGAAATATGCTGCTCAAGTATTTAGTGAAAAGACGCACAATATTATGATGACATTCCACAAGCTGCCACCAGGCCACATGGTTCCAGGTGTCTATGTTACAGCAAGACGTGTCAAAAAATATCTTCTTTGACCTGACGAACGGACGCAGTGGACTCGAGGATAAAGGAATGTTTCGGTTTAACGTAACAATGGACTCACCACATCTAGAAGAATGCCGAAAAATGAAAGAAGCTCTTCACAGCTGGCGATTGCAGAAGAGAAGTGATGATGATGATGCTTGTTATTTTAAGGGGGCTAACATCTAGGTCATCGGCCCCTAACGGTACGAAATGTAATGACAAATTAAAAGTTCAAAATCAACTGTCTAAAATAAAAAATGTCGTGAAGTATGGATGGAGGGATATGAATTTAAAACAATCAGTAGATCCGACCCAAAAACTTACATAAAGAATAGTATTACTGACCAAGGACCACTTCTAATGCACAATCCTGAATCGAGGAGGCTTGTTGGATAAAGGGGTTCAAAATCCAGGTCAACGGTCCCTCATAGTAGTATTTATCGTTGGTAAAGTAGAACCATGGTATTTGTCATGTTGGGGTACTAATCAGAAGTAGCGTAGCGTAGACTCACGGTATTCCACGCATGATGGTACAACTCACAAGTATTGTACTTCGCGCAGGTAACGCAGTCATATGGTGTTTCTCACATAATGGCGCCACTCATAGGCAACGCAAACCGATGGTGTTCCTCACCTACGTGTACTAATCACGGACGCCGGTATTCCCGTGGCGTTCCTCACTAATCACAGACAACGCAGACCTATGGTGTCGCTGATGTAGTAGTACTAATCACAGGCAACGTGGTGTCTCTAACAACGATACTAATCACGCGTACTGGAAACCCACAGTGAACCACTCTCCCTTGCTACTAATCACAAACCTCTGGTGTACCTAATATAGTGTTTCTACTCGCAAGTAAAGGCGACCCTTGGTGTTCCCCGCCAGATAGTACTAATCAAAAGTAGTTTCATGGTCCTAATACAATTATCCCTTGGTAACCCCTTTTAGTCGCCTCTCACGACAGGCAGGGGATACTGTGGGTGAATTTTTTGATTGCATCGCCCACCCACAGGGGGTAGACAAAGAAAAAAAGAAAAAATAGGAAGGAATCCCTCACTTCGAAAAATGAAGTAACGGACGAAGAAAGGCAAGGGCCGCGACAGGCGTGAAAATTAAAGACTCCGTAGGCCTCGAATGCTCTAATACCGTCGGGGTCGGAAACAAACAAGAGTTGACCAACGGAGGTCGGACAGGATAGACGAGAAAGTGAGGAGCCTGGCACACGTAAGTGGAAGCAATGCCATGTCTCAGCTAAGGGCCCCGTGGTCGCCAAAGGATGTCGGACAGGATAGACGAGAAAGTGAGGAGCCTGGCACAAGTAAGTGGAAGCAATGCCATGTCTCAGCTAACGGCCCCGTGGTCGCCAAAGGATGCCGGACAGGATAGACGAGAAAGTGAGGAGCCTGGCACAAGTAAGTGGAAGCAATGCCATGTCTCAGCTAAGGGCCCCGTGGTCGCCAACTCACTCTCCCAAGTGGATAGCCGCTTGGGCCCCTTTTTAGTCGCCTCTTACGACAGGCAGGGAATACCGTGGGTGTATTCTTCATCTGCGTCCCCCACCCACAGGGGGTAAAAAAAGAAAACTGATGCATCTAGCATTGTGCCCCGCAGCATTAAAGGTTAGATAAGCATTATTACAGGAATGGAGAGACCGTGGCCTTCACTGTACGTTCCTTTCAATTATATGAACCTTTGACATTTGAACCAAGACTCACTGGAGAATTTGCTGTGGTGAGATACACGTGGAAGCAACGATTCTCGATACTGCATTCACACTTCTTGGCCGCACTGAAGACTGCAGTGGTAAATGGATTGGTGTCACGGAAACAGAAAGTGAAGACCTGTGAAGTCGATAATGGTTTGTTATTGAGCAACATTCAGACTTTCTTGGACGGGTCTACATTCAGCAGTCTATGGTAGAAACATGATGATGATTATGATGCTTGTTGTTTAAAGGGGCCTAACATCGAGGTCATCAGCCCCTAATGGTACGAAATGAAACGACAAAGTAAAAGTTCAAAATCATCCACTGACCAAAATAAAAAATGTCATGAAGAATGAATGAATGAAAGAATGAATGAATGAATGAACATGAATTTAAAACAATCAGTGGATCCGACTCAAAAAACTATCATAGTTAATAGTATTACTGACCAAGGGACCTCTTCCAAAGCACAATCCTGAATCGAGGATGCTTGGTGTCTAAATGGTCCAAAATACAGGTCAAAGGCCCCTCAGAATGATACTTATCGCTAGTAATGCAGAACCATGGTATCTGTACTGTTGCGGTACTAATCAAAAGTAGCAGAGACTTGCGGTATTCCACACATTATTGTACTACTCAGAGCTTATGAAATTCGACGTATAATACAGACCTATGTTTTTCCCACTTTGCGGCGCCATTTACAGGCAACGCAAACATATGGTGTTCAGCACATAAGAGTACTAACCACAGGGACCTCTCCCTATCCCGTGGTGTTCCTCATATAGTGGGTACTAATCATAGGCAAGGCAGAACCATGGTAGCTATCATCCCATGGTCCTGCTCATATGGTGGTACTAATCACAGGTACTGCAAAAGCCGACCGCGCGGTGCTCCTGTGTGCTACTAATCATAAACCTATTTCGTACCTAATATAGTGGTACTACGCACAAGTAAAAGTGACCCTTGGTGTTCTCCGCGTGGTGGTACTAATCACATGTAGTTTCATGGTTCGAATGCAATCATCCCTTGGTCGCCCCTTTTAGTCGCCTCTCACGACAGGCAGGGGATACCGTGGGTGTATTATTCGTCTGCCTCCCCCACCCACAGGCGGTGTGTGTTTGGTCCGCGAGAGGTATTTTATTTCCCTCAAGTCCGCCGGCAAGCCGGTTAGGACCCCCCTATCCGCCACCTGGGACTCGCCACGTGGGAGTATCACCTCTCCCCCTGCTACGTGGCATGGTAGAAAGAAACGATTCCTGCAATGTAGTGTACTCACTAGTGTAAAATTCAAATTCGTCTGAAAAGACCACAGTCTGAACATAAGAGTTAAAACATTATGAAGCTCCACAGACCTGAGTATATATGTGGTTTCTTATCAAGCAGGTTTTGCAGGATTTTGATTGCACTCTATGTCGAGGTCAATTAATCTGTAGCATGAAGGAGGAGCTCAGACCACAGTGTGAAATGGGCAATGGAAAGAAGCGCCTCACCAACTAAGGAGTGCACCAATGCCTTTAGCATCTGCGAGAGAAAATTTCAGAAAATGTGGGAAAGCATCGGCCATAAAAGAAAGTTGCGGGATTAAGTGAGAAATATCTGCAGTGATACTGGAGGTGCGGATTACAGTTGGCTGTCTTGCCTTGATCATAAGGATGTTTGGTTACAAGACTTGTTCATCTGTTTGCCAGCAATTTGATCACAACTAAAGCGAAGGGACTCCATGGAGAAAGTCAACTTTCTAGCTAACTGGAAATTCCAATGAACCTCTTCCTTATAACGTGTGGTGACTCCCGCAGGATTAAGTTCCCTGTAAACTATGTGTGTAACGCGTGGTTACTGCCGCGGGATTAGGTTCCCCGTGAAACGTTTCTGTGTAACCTGTCTCAGCATCGACATCGTTTTTGCTCATCAAGCTACCCACCGTGGGGGAGAAGGCAGAATACACCCACGGTGTCTCCTGCATGTCGTAAGTGACGACAGAAACCCCTCAGGGCCTCCAGATTGATTGATGTTTGTTGTTTAAAGGGGCCTAACATCGAGATCATCGGCCCCTAATGGTACCAAATGAGACGAAAAGAAATGACCAATTAAAATTCCAAAATCCTCCACGGACCAGAATTCAAAGCATGAGGACGAAGAATGAATGGATGGACGGACGTATATGAATTTAAAACGATCAGTGGATCCGACCCACTGTGCCTCACATGCACAGAAGCTGAATCGATTATGCTTATAGGCGATACGGCTCCAAAATCCAGGTCATCAGCCCCTCATTATGGTATTTACCGCTACGCAAGTAGAACCCAGCGTAGGTAAGACAGAACCATGGTATCGCTCATATCGGGGTACGAATCACAGGTACTGCAGAACACACATCCTGATCCACACGTTGTCTCTACTTACCCCCCTAACCTATTGCGTACCTAACATAGTGGTCTACGCGCAAGTAAATACGACCCATTGTGTTCCCTGCGTGATGGTACTAATTACAAGTGTTTTCATGGTTCTAATTGGATCATCCATTGGTCGCCCCTCTTAGTCGCCTCTTACTACAGGCAGGGGATACCATGGGTGAATTCTTCGTCTGCCAGGGCCCCTTAACATGGGAGCGTGGGTTGACATGATGATGACGAAAAATGAACGGATGGTTTTGAATTTAAAGCACTCAGTGGAGTCAACCGGCAATGCATCAGTCGCAGAAACTGACGGAAAACAATAGTAATACTGACCAAGGGACTTTTTTATAGCTCAAAATACTGAATCGATGATGCATGCAAGCTGAAGGGGTCCAAAATATAGGTCATCAGCCTCTCATAATGGTACTTATCGCTTGGAAAGTAGAACCATGGTATTTGTCATGGTGCGGTACTAATCAAAGGTATCGTAGACTCGCGGTATTCCACACATTATGGTACTACTCACAGGTAATGAAATTCGCACATGTAATACAGACCTATGGTGTCTCGTACATGGCGGCGCCACTTACAGTCAACGAAAAACCTATGGTGTTCAACACATAAGTGTACTAACCACAGAGACTCGTACTATCCCGTGGTGTTCCGTGTATAGTGGGTACTAATCATAGGCAAGGCAGAATCCTGATTTCGCTCATGTAGTGCTACTAACAACAGCTACCGTAAAAGCCTGACCGCGCGGTGCTCCTGCGTGTTACTAATCACAAACCGATTTGGTACCAAACAGTGGTACTACGCGCAAGTATAAGAGACCCATGGTGTTCCCCGCATGGTGGTACTAATCACAAGTAGTTTCCTGGTTCTTATCCAATCATCCGTAGGTCGCCTTTTTTAGTCGCCTCTTTAAAACAGGCAGGGGATGCCGTGGGTGTATTCGTCGTCTTCGTCCCCCACCCACAGGGGGTTCTGTGTTTGGTCCGCCAGATGTATTTTATTTCCCTCAAGTCCGCCGGCAAGCCGGTTAGGACACACCTATCCGCCATCTGGGCGCGCCACGTGGGAGTATCACCTCTTCCCCTGCTTCGCCTGCGTAGCAGGTTCGTGGGGAGATAAGAAGAAGTAGAATGCTCACGACATGGAGGAATTAGTGTTACCTGAGTGTGGTTATTGATACAAAATTAGCTCCAGTATTTTACAAGACAGTAAAGTGGATGGAGGTGGTCTTCTCAACAGAAAACTCTTGCTGTGGCTCCGTACAAGACAAGTCCAAAAATCTACCGTTTCCTTCAGTGCATAATGACTTCCTATCGAGGGGCTTCACAGAGAACCTTAATAAACATCCCATTACCGCCAAGTTACACTAAAGTTCTTCAATATTTGAGGAGAATCGCGGAGAATTTCTCAAAAGATTGCAGTAAATATATCCTGATGTTTGATGAGATGGCCTTGCAGCCTGGGTTGTATTACCATGACAACAAGGGATACGTTGTAGGATATCAGGATAATGGTACAGAACTTGAGGAGTATGGTATTCCTGATAGGAACAACCAAATTACTGACGATGCTCTTGTATTCATGATTCAGAGTATCAAACGAAAATGGAAGCAACCTACTGCGTTCTTCTTCTCTAAAGGAAGCACAAGGGCAGAAGTGACTGTAAACCAAATACAGTATACTGTGAGAACCCGATTTTTCCACGAGGTTCAGGTTCTGCTATTCTCTGATCAGGCTCCCTGTAATCGGCGGGTTGTCAAGATTTTACGGCAGTCATGTGATGAAGGTACCTATGAACCAGTCTTCAAGAGTGATGGACTTCTGATTGTCTGCTTCACATTCTGAGAATTTTGAGGAATAACTTCTTAAATGCTGACCTGGTTGTAGGCAAAGACGTTTCCTCTTGGGAATATATTTTATCTGTTTTCAAGCACGATCGAGAAATGTATCGTTTAATGGACAAGCTAAAAGAGAAGCATACTTTTTTTTTAAAATTTAAGGGGCCTAACATCGAAGGTCATCGGCCCCTAATGGTACGAAATGAAAGAACAAAAAATTCAAAGGCATCCACTGACCAAAATAAAAATAAAATGTCATGAAGAATGAATGAATGGATGGACAGGAACCCAACAAAACACAAAATAAACAAACAAAAACCAGTGGAGCGGACTCAGGTGGTGGTGGTGATTATTGTTTTAAGAGGAAGTACTACTGGGCAAACATCCTCTATATAACACTAATCAGAGGGAAAAAATGGAAGGGATCCGACACTTCGAAAAATGAAGATATCGGCCATAGGAAGACAAGGGCCACGAAGGGCGTGAAAAGGAAAGACTCCCTAGCCCTCGCAAACCTAATAGCGTCGGGGTCGGAAAAGAACAAGAGTTGACCAAGTGAGGTCGGATAGGATAGATGAAAGTGAGGAGCCTGGCACAAGTAAGTAGAAGCAATGCCAGGACTCAGCTGAGGGCCCCGTGGTCGCCAACCCACGCTCCAAAGTTCAGAGCCCCTGGGGTTGGAGCGGACTCAATGCAAATAGAAAATAACATTAATTCCGACCAAGGAACCACTTACAAAGCACAATGATGCTTGGTGTCTAAAGGGGGTGCAAAATCCACGTCTAAGGCCCCACAGAATGGTACATGTCGCGAGTAAAATAGAACCATGGTATGTGTCATGTTGGGGTAGTAATCAGAAGTAGCGAAGACTCACGATGTTCCACAAAAGATGGTACTACTCACAAGTATTGCAATACGTACAAGTAACGCAGACCTATGGTGTTTCGCACACAATGGCGCCATTTACAGCCAACGCAAACCGATGAGTTTCCTCACCTAGGGTACTAGTCACGGGTGCCGGTCCCAAGGGCCCCGTGGTGTTCCGCACATAGTGAGTACTAATCACAGGCAACGCAGACCCACGGTGTCGCTCATATAGTGGTACAACTCACAGGCTACGCCCAGACCCGCGGTGTTGCCCACATGGGTACAACGCACGGGTACTGGAATCCACCAGGCCAGGCTTTTTACTGCAACGAATCACAAACATACTTCGTACCATGTTGGTGATACTACTCGCAAGTACATGCAACCCATGGTGTTCCCCGCAGGATGGTACGAATCAAGAGTCCTTTCATGGTTCTAATTCATTCATCCCTTGGTCGCCCCTTTTAGTCGCCTCGCACGACAGGCAGGGGATACCGTGGGTGTATTATTCGTCAGCCTCCCCACCCACAGGGGGTGTGTGTTTGGTCCGCGAGAGGTATTTTATTTCCCTCAAGTCCGCCGGCAAGCCGGTTAGGACCCCCCTATCCGCCACCTGGGACGCGCCACGTGGGAGTATCACCTCTCCCCCTGCAACGCCATCATAGTACGTTCGTGGTGGAATGCTATTGGATATGCTATCCCACCCTTTGTTATAATGAAAGGGGTAAGGCAAAGATACACTCAAAAGGAATGCCCAGTGGATAAGTTGTTAAAATGTCCGAATCATTATTCCTTGATCACCTAAACCGTTACAAACATCGGGGCAGTATTCGGTTCATAATCGACGGATATTCAACGCACTGCAAAGATCCTGATGTTCTTGATAAGGCATCAGCTGTATGAATTGAGATGTGTTGCTTCCCTCCACCCCCATTCGCCACGGTGACTTCACAGGATTATCGGGAAAATTTAAAGAATAGGAAACGCGAGAATGAAAAGGATCCTTCAAATCGAAGAACAACAACGAGAACTCGGCGTGCGCAACGGGAAAGCTAGTCTCTCAAGCAGTCTTCTTTGCTCTGAGAATTACTGCGCAGTATGTGACGACAACCGTAATAAAGCATGGGTCCAATGCAGTGGGGAATGCAGGAAATGGTTCCACGAGATGTGTGTGGAAAATGGAAACGATGAGGAGTTTATATGTACCCACTGTGTACAATAGTTGCGTAACTATTCGGAGGTCCTACCTAGTGTCAGATTCTCCCTAAGTGACATTCTTTACTTATTTGATAATTTAACAGGTTATGAAATGTAATTTTTTCCATAAATAATAGAAACCATAAAATAACTGTACAAAATCACCTGGGAAATAATTGAAATATTTTACAAATAAAGCATGATCAAAATTACAGGTTTTTGCTTAGCGTGTCGAGATATCCCTAAATTACTATAGTTAAAAAACCTAGAAATACAAAACTTCTTTAAATTATAGGTTCTTTCACATCGCACCAGGGTGCATAAACATAGTTTTTAGTGGTGACATCTGTGGAAGAGTGTCCAAACTTCTTGGCGGATGTCAAACAAAACAAGTAGAAATTCACTCAGGTTAGGAAACTGCATAATAACAAAATTACAAAATATTTGTGATGATGATACTTCTTGTTTTAAGGGGCCTAACATCGAAGGTCATCGGCCCCTAATGGAGGGAAAAAACGACATGAGATATGAAGTTAAAATTTTAAAAAGTATCCACTGACTAGAGTAAATAAAATGGTGATGAAGAAAAACGAGGGTGAGATTAAAATATTCAGTGGATCTAATACGCAATGCCTTATTTTCTAATAAAATAACAGAAAATCCAGGAAAACGAAGGATTACGGCATTGCCCAATAGTACAGATATCAACACATAATTTACGTTAGACGTTAAAACAAATTAAAATGCGCAACACAAACTAAAATGAAGTCAATGGGATAAAACCGCAACTGACACAAACAACACTAGGACAAAGGACATCATCACACACGATAAAACAGACCGCTATCCCTCATAAAGCGGATGACGAGGATTGGTGACTGCTCGTCATCCCGCAAGATACGGGAGATTGTACTCGGAAGGTTAAGACTACGGCGCAGATCGACCAGGTCCACACACTCCGTAAGGATGTGTACCACGGTAAGATGATCGCCGCATGTCCACACCGGAGCGTCAAGATACCGTGGCCGATCCGAAGGCGACATAATACCATGGCTTCCCTCCGCGAAGCCCGAAGGGAAGTTCTCCATACCATCGTTGTTCCTTTGATCCCTCTCAGCTAATTGCCATGTGGAATGGCCAGCCACTCCATCTCCCCAATAGGACACAACCAGATGTCTTAGCTGAGAGCCAATATGACTTGCTGGAACCTTGAAAGGCAACGGGGGCAGTGTAACTGCCTCCTGATGATGATGATGATGCTTGTTGTTTAAAGGGGTCTAACATCGAGGTCATCGGCCCCTAATGGTACGAAATGAAAAAACAAATGGTTCAAATTAATCCACTGACCAAAATAAAAAAAATGTCATGAAGAATGACGATTATGCTTGTTGTTTTAATGGGCCTAACATCGAGGTCATCGGCTCCTGATGGTACGAAATGAGACGAAATGCAATGACAAAATAAAAATACAAAATTCTCCACTGACCAGAATTCAAAACGTGAGGACGAAAAATGAACGGATGAATATGAAGTTAAAACAATCAGTGGAGCCGACCCGCAATGCCTCAGTCTCAGGAACTGACGCAGAACAATAATAATACTGACCAAGGGACTGCTTCTAGCGGTCAATACTAAATTGATGATGCTTGCAAGCTAAAGGGGTCATTGGACTCTCATAATGGTACTTACCGCTTGGAAAGAAGAACCATGGTACTGGACATGGTGCGGTACTAAACAACAGTATCGTAGACTCGCGGTATTCCACACATTATGGTACTACTCACAGGTAATGAAATTCGCACAGGTAATAGAGACCTATGGTGTTTCACACATAGCGGCGCCATTTATAGGCAATGCAAACCTATGGTTTTCATCACATATGTGTACTAACCACAGGGACTCGTACTATCCCGTGGTGTTCCTTATATAGTGGGTACTAATCATAGGAAAGCCAGAACCCTGGTGTCGCTCATATAGTGCTACTAATCACAGGTACTGTAAAAGCCTGACCGCACGGTGCTCCTGATTGCTACTAATCACAAACCTATTTGGTACCTAACATAGTGGTACTACGCGCAAGTAATAACGACCCATGATGTTCCCCCGTGGTGGTACTAACCACAAGTAGTTTCATGGTTCTAATCCAATCATCCCTTGGTCGCCCCTTTTAGTCGCCTCTCACGACAGGCAGGGGATACCGTGGGTGTATTATTCGTCTGTCTCCCCCACCCACAGGGGGGGGGGTGTTTGGTCCGCGAGAGGTATTTTATTTCCCTCAAGTCCGCCGGCAAGCCGGTTAGGACACCCTAATCCGCCACCTGGGACGCGCCACGTGGGAGTATCACCTCTCCCCCTGCTACGCCAGAGTAGTAGGTTCGTGGTAACTGCCTCCTTGGTCGCCCGATCTGCTAACTCGTTTCCCTCTATGCCCATGTGGCTGGGGAGCCACACAAACGTGATTCTGGTGCCGGCATACGAACACCCGGCCAGCAGGTCCTGGATCTGCTGCACCAGAGGGTGCCGAGGGAAACAGGTATCTATAGACTGGAGCGAGCTCAAGGAGTCAGTACACACAAGAAAGTGTTGGCGCTCATTGTACTGTGCGTACCGCAGAGCTCCACAGATAGCATAAATATCTGCTGTGTACACACTACAGGTTTCCGGGAGAGCAAAATGGAACCTATCATTTCCGACAACGAACGCACAGCCCACATTCGCATTTGTCCTTGAACCATCCGTGTAGACGACGACAACCTGGATAGCGGCCAACAACGTACAGGTAGAGCCTCCGATAAATCGAAGGGTCCGTGTCTCCTTTCGGGCCAGTGTGCAAATCCAGGACGATTTCAGGTCGTCGTACAACCTACGGAGGTACTCCACTTGGTTGTCTGACAAGGCAAGGAACCGAAGGTACATCAAACAATTCATAACTGCTATCCATGCGCATCCCAACCGGCCGCGTCGCACGAAGACAAGCAGAGCGTACAACAAACGGTTGTTGAACACGCAAGGATAGCTTTGATGAAGTGGCATCTGTCGCAAATTTGGAGCATAGGAAAGAAGCACCTGCTGGCGCCTCAGGTGTAAAGGCGGCACACCAGACTCAGCGAGGAGGCTGGCAATGGGGCGTGTACGAAAAGCACCCGTCGCCAACCTAACCCCGCCGTGGTGTGGCCTATAGAATCGTAGTAGCACCGTGCGGTCAGCCCCCCAAGAAGTGCTGCTAAGAAACTTCATGATATTAAGCTTAGTGCATTGCACTTTTAACTGCCGCACATGTGGCTCCCACGATAATTTGTTATTTAAAAGGAGGGATAGCTTCATTTCCTAAATAAAGTTCAGGAGAGTGAAGAGAACGTTGGCGACAAAAGTGGACAACACAGGCCTTTGTAGTGGAAAAACGAAGGCAATGTTCTAAGGTCCACTGCTCCACCCTCCTAATAGCTTGCTGTTACTGTCGCTCTGCGAATGCCATACTGCACGAGCTATAGTGCAGAGCAAAATCGTCCACATATAGGGACGGGATTACTGCTGGACCAGCAGCAGAGACAATACGGTTTACGGCAATCGCGAACAGAGTGACACTAAGGACCGATCCCTGTGGGAGCCTCGCACAAGTAAGTGGAAGCAATGCCAAGACTCAGCTAAGACCCCGTGGTCGCCAATCCACACTCCCAAGTTGAGAGCCCCTTGGGCCCCTGCTAGTCGCCTCTTACGACAGGCAGGGGATACCGCGGGTGTTTTCTACATGTGCGTCCCCCACCCGCAGGGGGTAGTTTGAATTTTAATTTTTTTCTGGACCTTGTAGTTAGACCCATTCACCCCGGCAACTTCTTTCACCTCTGCTGGTCCACGGGTAACCCCGTAACAGATATAAATGCATGTGAATACCTACAGAAACAGATTGCACAGAGAGGCAAAGAAGTCGCAGAACTGAAAGCGGAAGTGAAATCAAATTACGATAATTTGGAACAATATCAACTTAGAAACAACCTCCGCATATTTGGCATTCTGCAGGAGTCAAATGAGGACACGGACAATTTGGTATTAAATGTTGCACGTGATACTGTTGCGGATATAAAACTGACTGATATTGACCGAAGCCACAGAGTCGGGCTTAAAATTGGTAATAAACCCAGCCTACTATCGTGAAGATGACTAGTTGTCGCACCAGGAAGGAGGTATTCACTAAGAATAAAAATTTGAAAGGATCTCGTGTCACGATCCGGAAGGACCTTACGTCCGCCAGACTGACGGCTCTGAAGGCGGCTATCTCCAAGTTCGGCGTCACAAATGTCGGGACCAGTAATGGAGTTATCCTGCTTAAGACCCCTGATGACATCATACACCGCGCTATGCAGATGAGTGACATTCCATAAGCTTACTCGTATCAAACTTGTGTTTATATTACTAACCCATAAGTTGGTAACCCTCTGTATTGAGTTTTGAGTCCTCTTCTAGGATATATCTGCCTGCTATCTCATTCCACCCTGCTTGGCCGAACGGCTCTCGGCTAGCTCAACCTTCACTAGCTCACAAATTATCCAAGGCATACTGGACACTGACCTTGCCCCAACCCTCTATACAAACTCCGTGATTACTACAGTTTGGCAGAACTCCCCCCACCCCCAAATGTCCATCCTTGAGGTGAGACAGAAGTATTTGAGAAAACATTTCCAGTTGAACAAAATTTCCAAGTCTTTTTCGGAAGTTCCTTTGCATAAAACATCATTAAATGCAGAGATATAGTGTCCTTGTTGTTGTAGCCGTTAAACACATGTTGATAGATTTGACGGCAAGACCCGCCGCCGCTGCCGATACCCAGTTGAGGTCGCCCGGAGCCCTCAAGTACCCTCAGACACACCACACAAGTCGACGATTTACCATCCTCTCAAATAGCTTACACAGGCAGTTTGTAAGACAAATTGGTTTGTAACTTCCTGCATACTTAGGATTCTTGTCAGGCTCGAGTACACGAATGACTATGCCCTCTCGCCACTGAGACGGAAAATCACCCTCTATCCAGATTCGGTTGAACACACGAAGGAGATACAGTAAACTATCGTCACTAAGGTGCTTCAACATCTGGTTACGGATGTTGTCCGGTCCAGGAGACGTGTCCTTGCAAAGCGCTAAGGTGTTGCTGAGTTCCCACTCCGTAAAGGGCACGTTGTAGTCCTCTGAAGCTTGGGTGGCCAAACTAAGGTGATGAAGGTCTGCCTCCCCCTTCAGAGCGAGGAAATCACGATGGTAATTCCCGGAGCTAGACGGTCAGCAATCGCGAGAGGGTCAGTAGCGACACTGCCTGCAATGGAAATTCCCGGTACAGCAGATGATCCTTGGATACCCGAAATCCGTCGAAGTCCGGTCCACACTTGGGATGATTGAGTACGTGAACTCATAGACGACACATTCCTCTCCCATGAAGCCTTCTTACTTTGTCGAATGAGAACTCGCGCCTTAGCGCGGAGTTTCTTAAATCTTAACAAGTTGGCCACAGTAGGCTGATACGGCAACGCTTATGAGCGCGACGGCGTTCTTTGATGGCTGCTGCTATTTCATCGTTCCAACAAGGAATGAGTTTTCGGCGAGGAGTCCCCGAGAAAAACGGAATGGACTCCTCAGCAGCAGCAGCAAGAATAACGTGAGTGACGAAAGCTATTTCCTCGCCGACGGCCCGCCTGATATCATCGTTAAAGACAGCTAGTGATGTGTACTTTGGCCAATCAGCATGTTTAAGAATCCATCGAGGGGGAGCATCGACGGGTTTATGTTTCAACAAAGTAAGAATGATGGGAAAATGGTCACTGTCACAGAGATCATCGTGTGCATTCCACCGAAACAGTGGAACCAACGTTCGGCTGCATAGACTAGCGTCTATGCGAGAGTATGTGCCGTAACGTACACTAAAGTGAGTTGGTTCCCCTGTGTTCAAAATACATAAATCCAGATCTGTTAGAAGTGTTTCCAGCTCTCTTCCTCGGGGACAAGGCGTCTCAGAGCCCCATATGGGGTGATGGGCGTTAAAATCGCCCAATAAGAGGAAGGGTGGTGGAAGCTGATCTATAAGATCAGCGACATCATTGATGTTCAGATGCTGGCCTGGTGGAAGATAAAAATTACACACTGTTGCTATGACAGGCAGCGAGACGCGAACAGCTACAGCCTCAAGAGGGGTTCTTAATGGAACCTCTTCGCTGTAGGTATCAGAACGTACAAAAATGCCAACACCACCGGAAGCCCGGTGAGCATAGTACCGTTGTGTCGAGTATAGTCTGAAATTTCTCAAGACCGTACGATGACCAGGTCTGAAGTTGGACTCCTGAATACAGACTATACTCGCTGCGTACTCGCTAATGAACTGACGTAACTCAGCAAGATGCCTGTCATAACCGTTACAATTTCACTGTAACAGTGCCATAGTGTGGACTATAAAAGGAGTGTTAGGTTATGAGCGAAAAAATTCTCGTAAGCGTAAACACTATCTACATCTACATCCGTACATGTAGAGGACAGCGCGACATCCATCCCGTCATCAAAAGATGGCAGGGGTGCCGCCCAGAACTTCGACGCTATTCGGGCGCGAGGGGGTCCCCTACGAGGAGAGCGCGCCGATTTCGGAGCAGGAGTACCTCCCGGCGCAGACTCATACCCCTCAGGAGGGGGGCATGACTTCTCCTTCGCAGGAGAAGTCCGAGAGCGCTCAGCACGGACGATCTTCTTCCCCTTCTTCTTTTCGAGTTTTAGACAGGCTGGGAGATGGTTTCCCAGCCCTGGTCGACGATGCCGCCTCCGCCGGCTGGGGCACGACTTTCTTCGACCTCCTATGGCGGGGGGAGACTTAGTCTTCCCCCCTTGCTGTGCAGGCTGGTAATTCCCAGCCTGCACAGACTTCTGGTTGGTCGAAGGTGCGGTGGTCCCCCTCCCCTCGAGCGTTGACTCTTTGCGACGTTGCTTGGAGCAGCAACAGTCGCCTTGGGCGCCGCGGTCTGGACAGGTGTCGAGGTTATAAATGACAAACCTGGAAGACTCTGAGCTATCAAGCTATAGTCAAGTCTACGGGCAGGTGTATTCGTAGAAATTCCGATCCCGAAGAGAATGAAAACCGGAGCAGTTAGTGCACTTGTATGGAGTTGTGCACTCCTCCGCGCCGTGTGCTACTCTTCCAAATGTACCACATACAGCCTGATTCGAACAGCGAGATACCATATGTCCGAATCGCTGGCATTGATAGCATCGCATAGGAGGCGAGATGTACGGCCTCACATCGCAACGATAAGTTGTTACCTTGACTTTCTCTGGTAACACTGACAACTTGAAAGAGACAATGAAGGCACCAGTGGCAACGTCTTCACCGTTGACCTTGCGCATAATGTGCCGGACGTGTGTCACGACACGGTTCTTCATGTCTTCCATCAACTCGTCGTCAGTGTTCAAAATATTTTTTGCAAGGGGCTTTACGTCGCACCGACACAGATAGGTCTTATGGCGACGATGGGATAGGGAAGGCCTAGGAGTTGGAAGGAAGCGGCCGTGGCCTTAATTAAGGTACAGCCCCAGCATTTGCCTGGTGTGAAAATGGGAAACCACGGAAAACCATCTTCAGGGCTGCCGATAGTGGGATTCGAACCTACTATCTCCCGGATGCAAGCTCACAGCCGCGTGCCTCTACGCGCACGGCCAACTCGCCCGGTATGTGTTCAAAATAAGGTTGCGGTGAAAGATGACTCCGCGAACCAGGTTCAAGGACTTATGCTCCTCCACTTTGATGGGGATTTCGCCAAAGTGCTCGCACTTAAGCAACTGATCAGCTTGCAGTGCTGTACGAGTCTTGATGATGATGATGATGATGCTTGTTCTTTAAAGGGGCCTAACATCGAGGTCATCGGCCCCTAATGGTACTAAATGAAAGAACAAAAATGTCAAATTCATCCACTGACCTAAATAATAATAATAATAATAATGTAGTCATGAAGAATGAATGGATGGACATGAACCCAACAAAAAAAATAGTAAACAACCAAAGTACAGTGGATCAGACTCAAACAAAGATCATACATAATGGATTACTGACCAAGGGACCACTCATAAAGCACGATGATGCTTGATGTCGAAAGGGGTGCAAAATCCATGTCTAAGGCCCCACAGAATGGTACATGTCGCGAGCAAAGTAGAACCATGGTATTGGCATGTTGGGGTACTAATCAAAAGTAGCGAAGCTCACGGTGTTCCGCACAAGACGGTACTACTCACAAGTATTGTACTTCGTACGGGTAAGGCAGACCTATGGTGTTTCTCACACAATGGCGCCACTCATAGCCAACGCAAACCAATGAGTTTCCTCACCTAGGTGTACTAGGCACGGGTGCCGGTCCCACGGGCCCCGTGGTGTTCCTCACAGAGTGGATACTAATCAAAGGCAACGCAGACCCACGGTGTCGCTCATATAGTGGTACTACTCACAGGCTACGCCCAGACCCGCGGTGGTGCTCACATGGCTACGACGCACGGGATCTGGAAACCCCCAGGCCACGCTCATGACTACTACTAAACACAAACCCATTTCGTACCGAACATAGTGGTACAGCTCGCAAGTACAGGCAACCCATGGTGTTCCCCGCGTGATGGTACGAATCAAAAGTAGTTTCATGGTTCTAATTCAATCATCCCTTGGTCGCCCCTCTTAGTCGCCTCCCACGACAGACAGGGGATACCGTGGGTGTATTATTCGTCAGCGTCCCCCACCCACAGGGGGCGTGTGTTTGGTCCGCGAGAGGTATTTCTTTCCCTCAAGTCCGCCGGCAAGCCGGTTAGGACCCCCTATCCGCCACCAGGGACACGCCACGTGGAAGTATCTCCTCTCCCCCCGCTTCGCCTTCGTAGCAGGTTCGTGGAGGTTGGGTACTAGTTACCCCTGTTTATTCATACGTAGGCTTTAAGGGCAGTCAAGTGTAAAGTTTGTTTATGGCCTTCGGATAGGCTTGAACTATTGAGAGCGGGTCAGCTCTTTCTGGTATTTTAAAAGGTGCCTCTAGAAGGCTTGACATTACGTGGTGGGAGCAAACGCTCCATGTAATTAAGGGTTCTTTTGCCCTTTGGTATTCGTGGTTTTGAGCTGTCAGCTCAGACCTTGGGGCTCGTAGTCCAGAATTTGTCAAGTTGCATTGTACCTGATTGTTCTTTGTTATTACACCTAGTGAGAATTGTTAACCTTTGTTATCTGTTGAAAACATAACCTTTATTTAAATTTTAAATTCATCTTTAAAACTTGTAGTTAGACCCATTCCAGCCCGCACCTTCTTTCACCTCTGACTTCTACGGATAACTCCGTAACAAAGAGGGAGGTGGAAGCTGAGCTAAAAGATCAGCGACATCATTTATGTTCAGATACTGGCCTGGTGGAAGACACACTGTTGCTATGACAGGCAGCGGAACGCGAACAGCGACAGCCTCGAGTGGCGTTCTTAATGGAACCTCCGCTGTAGTTATCAGGATGATGTTGATGCTTGTTATGTTAAGGGGCCTAACATCGAGGTCATCGGCCCCTGATGGTACGAAATGAGACGAAATGCAATGACAAAATAAAAATACAAAATCCTCCAATGACCAGAATTCAAAACGTGGGGATGAAAAATGAACGGATGGATATGAAGTTGAAACAATCAGTGGAGACGACCCGCAATGCCTCAGTCTCAGAAACTGATGGAAAACAAAGGTAATACTGACCAAGGGGCTGCTTCTATGGCTCAATACTAAATCGATGATGCTCGCAAGCTAAATGGGTCCAAAATATAGGTCATCGCACTCTCATAATGGTACATATCGCTTGGAAAGTAGAACCATGATATTTGACATGGTGCGGTACTAATCAACAGTATCGTAGACTGGCGGCATTCCACACATTATTGCACTACTCACAGGCAATGAAATTCGCACAGGTAACACAGATCTATGGTGTTTCACACATAGCGGCGCCATTTACAGGCAACGCAAACCTATGGTTTCCATTACATACGTGTACTAACAACAGGGACTCGTACTATCCCGTGGTGTTCCTTATATAGTGGGTAATAATCATAGGAAAGCCAGAAGCCCGGTGTCGCTCATATAGTGCTACTAATCACAGGTCCCGTAAAAGCCTGACCGCACGGTGCTCCTGATTGCTACTCATGATGATGCTTGTTGTTTTAAGGGGCCTAATATCGAAGGTCATCTGCCCCTAATGGTACGAAATGAAAGAACAAAAAATTCAAAGGCATCCACTGACCAAAATAAAAATAAAATGTCATGAAGAATGAATGAATGGATGGACAGGAACCCAACAAAACACAAAATAAACAAACAAAAACCAGTGGAGCGGACTCAATGCAAATAGAAAATAACATTAATTCCGACCAAGGAACCACTTACAAAGCACAATGATGCTTGGTGTCTAAAGGGGGTGCAAAATCCACGTCTAAGGCCCCACAGAATGGTACATGTCGCGAGTAAAATAGAACCATGGTATGTGTCATGTTGGGGTAGTAATCAGAAGTAGCGAAGACTCACGATGTTCCACAAAAGATGGTACTACTCACAAGTATTGCAATACGTACAAGTAACGCAGACCTATGGTGTTTCGCACACAATGGCGCCACTTACAGCCAACGCAAACCGATGAGTTTCCTCACCTAGGGTACTAGTCACGGGAGCCGGTCCCAAGGGCCCCGTGGTGTTCCGCACATAGTGAGTACTAATCACAGGCAACGCAGACCCACGGTGTCGCTCATATAGTGGTACAACTCACAGGCTACGCCCAGACCCGCGGTGTTGCCCACATGGGTACAACGCACGGGTACTGGAATCCACCAGGCCAGGCTTTTTACTGCAACGAATCACAAATATATTTCGTACCATGTTAGTGATACTACTCGCAAATACATGCAACCCATGGGGTTCCCTGCATGATGGTACGAATCAAGAGTAGTTTCATGGTTCTAATACATTCATCCCTTGGTCGCCCCTTTTAGTCGCCTCGCACGACAGGCAGGGGATACCGTGGGTGTTTTATTCGTCAGCCTCCCCCACCCACAGGAGGTGTGTGTTTGGTCCGCAAGAGGTATTTTATTTCCCTCAAATCCGTAAGCAAGCCGGTTAGGACCTCCCTATCCGCCACCTGGGACGCGCCACGTGGGAGTATCACCTCTCCCCCTGCTACGCCTGCGTAGCAGGTTCGTGGCTGATTGCTACTAATCACAAACCGATTTGGTACCTAACATAGTGGTACTACGCGCAAGTAATTGAGACCCATGGTGTTCCCCGCGTGGTGGTACTAACCACAAGTAGTTTCATGGTTCTAATCCAATCATCCCTTGGTCGCCCCTTTTAGTCGCCTCTCACGACAGGCAGGGGATACCGTGGGTGTATTATTCGTCTGTCTCCCCCACCCACAGGGGGGGGTGTTTGGTCCGCGAGAGGTATTTTATTTCCCTCGAGTCCGCCGGCAAGCCGGTTAGGACCCCCTTATCCGCCACCTGCGACGCGCCACGTGGGAGTATCACCTCTCCTCCTGCTACGCCTGCGTAGCAGGTTCGTGGTGTACGTACCAGAACGTACAAAAATGCCAACACCACTGGAAGCCCGGTGAGCATAATACCGTTCTGTCGAGTATAGTCTGAAATTTCTCAAGACCGTATGATGACCAGGTCTGAAGTTGGTCTCCTGAATAGACTATACTCACTGCGTACTCACTAATGAGCTGACGTAACTCAGCAAGATGCCTGTCATAACCGTTACAATTCCACTGTAACAGTGCCATAGTGTGGATTATAAAAGGAGTGTTAGGTTATTAGCGACGAAATGCTCGTAAGCCTAAACACTATCTACTTCTACATCCGTAGACGTACTGGACAGCGCGACATCCATCCCGTCATTAAAAGATGGCAAGGGTGCCGCCCAGATCTTCGACGCTTTTGCGGGGCGAGTAATTCCCCTACGAGGAGAGCGCGCAGGTTTGGGAACAGGAGTGCCTCCTGGCGCCGACTCGTATCCCCCACATGGGGGGCAAGACTTCTCCTTCGCAGGGGAAGTACGAGAGCGCTCAGCACGTGCGCTCTTCTTCGCCTTCTTTTTTCTACTTTAGACGGGCTGGGAGATGGTATCCCAGCCCTGGTGGGCAATGCCGCTTCCGCCGGCTGGGGCACGGCTTTCGCCGACCTCCTAGGGGGGGGGGGGACTTAGTCTTCCCCCCTGGCTGTGCCGGCTGGGAACTGCCAGCCTGCACAGACTTCTGGTCGAAGGTGGGATGGTCCCCGCCTTCGAGTTTTGACTATTTGCGACGTTGCTGGGAGCAGCAACAGTCGCCTTGGGCGCAGCGGTCTGGACAGGTGTCGAGATTGTAAATGACGAACCTGGAAGACTCTGAGCTATCAAGCTATAGTCAAGTGTACGGGCAGATGTATTCGTAGAATTAACCTTACCGCGCGCTTCCTGGCAGGAAAGTCCATCCAGGGTCTTAATACCCTGGATCTTCTTCTCAGTCAGATATGTCGGACATTTCCGATCCCGAGGAGAATGAAAACCGGAGCAGTTAGTGCACTTGTATGGAGTTGTGCACCCCTCCGCGCCGTGAGCTACTCGTCCAAATGTACCACATACAGCCTGATTCGAACAGCGAGATACCATATGTCCGAATCGCTGGCATTGATAGCATCGCATAGGAGGCGGGATATACGGCCTCACATCGCAACGATAAGTTGTTACCTTGACTTTCTCTGGTAACACTGACAACTTGAAAGAGACAATGAAGGCACCAGTGGCAACGTCTTCACCGTTGACCTTGCGCGTAATGCGCCGGACGTGTGTCACGCCACGGTTCTTCATGTCTTCCATCAACTCGTCGTCAGTGTTCAAAATAAGGTCGCGGTGAAAGACGAGTCCACGAACCAGGTTCAAGGACTTATGCTCCTCCACTTTGACGGGGATTTCGCCAAAGTGCTCGCACTTAACCAACTGATCAGCTTGCAGTGCTGTACGAGTCTTCATGAGCAAAATACCGTTGCGCATTTTCTTGAGGTCCTCCAGTTCGCCGTAGACGCGCCTACTAAAAAGGATCGACGTCACCAGCTTAACATCGTGCTCATCGGTTCTGGTTGCGACCAGAAACCTAGGGAAGTTGGATCCCATTCCTTCACGCTGCGCATGTTCCCAGGGAGTTGGACCTCTCAGGGACTTAGGTGGGGGACCAACTTGAGAGAGCCGACTTCGTTTGCAAGCCATGCCCGAAAGCTTCCTCCCCAAATGCCACCCAATCCGATGAGGGGTCTCGGTAGCCGAACCAAGCAGCCACTGCAATACCCACCTGGTCATAGCAGGTACTGCGCGGGGTCCGATGTTGGACGATGCCTAATACGGGATGACTGAGGCAATGAGCACTAGGGCTGCCTTCCTCCAGTCACCCGCAATAGCATGTACCCCATAGCGTGTACAGAGCACTAAATATAGAGAAGAAATAAAAATAATTAATAATATGTCCTTCTGGCATTCGGCTGTCCGGGGACCTGTGTTGTCAGGCGGATACTACCGCCAAGGTACATGGCGCTGCCACCCGCAGTGGTCCTGGGTGGGCAGTTGCCGGCTCTTGGGTGTAATTGCACACGTAAGAGGCCTATCTCCGGGCAGCACGCACATCAAAATTTGGAATGGTCTACATCCGACCCTCAAAAAACGATAATAAAAGAAAGAGGGGACCATGGCCACATGACCCTTTAAGTCGCCTTCTACGACCGGCAGGGATTACCTATGGATGTATTCAGCCTCTCCCATCCACAAGAGGTCCAACACATTATACCAAACCACAATCCATGTCCGCGCCAAGGTCGCCCCTTGTTGTCGCCTCTTACGACAGGCCGGGGATACCGCGGGTGTGTTCTACATGTGCGTCCCCCACCCGCAGGGGGTAGTGTGTTTGGTCCGCGAGAGGTATTTTATTTCCCTCAAGTCCGCCGGCAAGCCGGTTAGGACCCCCCTAACCGCCACCTGGGACACGACAAGTAGGAGTATGACCTCTCCCCCTCCTACGTCAGCCTAGTAGGTTCGTGTTATTTTTTTTTTTTTTTCAGAGTGTGATTTAACCGCTTTCTCGCTAAGTAATGGACTTGTTGAAGAAACTTTCTGCTTTGGCCACATCAAGAGGAAGCGAGTATAAACCGCTAGATCAATTGGCGGTCAATGAAGTTTATAATGTACTCTCGTACCGAGCTGTTACAACTCGGTACGGGAGGCGAATTGTTGCAGACTTTCTAGAAAAATCTGGTAATGAAGATGTGGCAACATCAGTATTTTTACCAGCTCAGTATTAAGAACTAACCAATGACGACGTAGAGGAATTAAATCATAGCGGATTTAAGCTAATATTTAAAGGCAAGATAAATTCACGTAACGAGGTAGAATTTGTAAAATAGAAATCTTTAGAAGTATTTTAATATTTTAGCATTGTTCATGCATGTGTAGGGAAGGGCAGCCTGCTGAGGAGGAGGCGCTAGAACCCCCTACCAATTTTTTACCTACCTAAGTTTTAGCTTTGTGTGTGTGTGCCTAAAATGCTGTGTTTATATGTGTGCCTAAAATATGCAATATAAACATGTAAGTGTAAGAGAGAGAGGAGGAATCGATCAGTTAGTTATAGTTACTGCATGTCTTGAGAGTTGTGAAGCGGTAGAAGACTGTTGGTTAAATAATAATACGCCCTTAACGTTCACTGTATACACATCAAATTATTCGAAAGAATACTATCAAGACTGTACCGGGAGGTACACCCAAAAGCCGCGCATTCAAATTCAGCGACTAACTGATGATGATGATTGTACCGGGCGGTACACCTCCACGCCGCTAATTTAAAAGTTGCGCCTGTTGAAACTCCTCTGCTGGAGGAAGTCTGAACTTTATTGACGGTATTAATTTTCAACTTTCTCAGAAGATGTCACTACCTGGAAATTTTGGAGTTTTAGAACTGTGTCATTTTTGATGCGTTTTTGTTTTGCTTGAAGTAAGAAGTGTGAACTTTCTCTTCTAGAGGACTCTACTGAAGAACTACAATAGTGCACCCTAGTGCGAAGAAAAAGAACTGTTCTTTGGAGAAATTTTTATTTCAAAAGTTGGTTTCTTATTAAATTTCCTTCTGTTATTGTTTAAGTTGGCTGTATACCCCTCTCTTTCTCCTTGTTTTGTATTCAACCAATCCCGAATTTCTTAACTTAATTTTCCACCAATAATGTGTGTAGGGGTTTCTCTTTATTCTCCAATAAAGTGATTGTGGGCGGGTGTTCTCATTCCCCTAACGCCTAGAACCTTCCGCGAGAGTATATAAACTGCTGATTTTAGGGTCTCTGAGCCACTTCTGTTCCATCTTTCAGTGTGTAAAGTACATAGCAGGGGGCGGGTAGCGCCTCTTTCTCCGGCAGCGGTCAACATCCAGGTAATGGCCGATTAATTACTTCTTTTCTTGCTTGCTCAGCAGTTTAACTCTCGGGGCGGGTCCGAAGTTTCCATTATGTAACCTTCCTTAAAAATGTAAAGAAACTGGTATCTATTCTATCTTTAAACTACGTATTGGGATAGAGAGTGCTTAACCCTCTCGAGCTCCCACTCATATTACTTTGCGGTGAACTTATTTTCTCAACCTATTCTTCCTTAACATTATGTAAATTTGTTTCTTTTCTGAAGTCACCTCCGTAGTATGGGATTAGCCCTTGCATCAGTGGCCTAGAGCCAAATTAGGGTTTTAAAAACAAAGTGTATTAGGAGTGCAGATCGCCTCCTCTCAAATTGTTATTTTGGAGGTCATGTAATTACCCCTTTTCATTCAATAGACCTCAGTAGGTTGGGTATTTTACCCCTGTGTCTATGTCCAGTGAGGACAACTTGAAGGTGGAGTTTGGTGTGGCCTTTGAGAGGCTTAAAGTTGAGAGCGAGTGGCTCTTTTTGAAAATCGAGTGTTGTATGCCTCGTGGAGGCTTTTCAGTGTAATTTGGAGCAAGGGCTCCTAGGCATGAATGGGGTTTTCTGCCCCTCTGTTGAAACTTGTGTTTGGGGTAAAACTGAGCTGATTGCCCTAGCATTGTGAAGTCAGGGCGCGAAGCCCAAATCCTGTAAATATTGTAACTACCCTTTTGACTTGCTACTTTGTACCTGCCATGCTTGTTATTTCCTTATTTTGAAAAGAAAATATAACCTTGTTAAATTTTAAATTAATTTTACTTTCGTAGCTTGAGACCCGTTCACACCCGCACCTTCTTTCACCTCTACCTACCGCTAAAACACGGTAACAATGATGATGATGATGTTTGTTGTTTAAAGGGGCCTAACATCGAGGTCATCGGCCCCTAATGGTACGAAATGAAAGAACAAAAATGTCAATTTCATCCACTGGCCAAAAAAATAATAATGTCGTCATGAAGAATGAATGGATGGACATGAACCCAACAAAAAAAACAATTTAGAAAAAAAGGAAACAAACAACCAAAATACAGTGGATCAGACTCAAACAAAGATCATACATAATGGATTACTGACCAAGGGACCACTCATAAAGCACGATGATGCTTGATGTCGAAAGGGGTGCAAAATCCATGTCTAAGGCCCCACAGGATGGTACATGTCGCGAGTAAAGTAGAACCATGGTATTGGCATGTTGGGGTACTAATCAAGAGTAGCGAAACTCGCGGTGTTCCACACAAGACGGTACTACTCACAAGTATTGTACTTCGTACAGGTAACGCAGACCTATGGTGTTTCTCACACAATGGCGCCACTCATAGCCAACGCAAACCGGTAAGGCTCCTCACCTAGGTGTACCAGTCACGGGCGCCGGTATTCCCGTGGTGTTCCTCACATAGTGGGTACCAAAGGCAACGCTGACCCACGGTGCCGCTCATATAGCGGTACAACTCACAGGCTACGCCCAGACCCGCGGTGTTGCTCACATAGGTACAACGCACGGGTACTGGAATCCACCAGGCCAGGCTTTTTAATGCAACTAATCACAAACCTATTTCGTACCAATTTAGTGATACTACTCGCAAGTGGATGCAACCCATGGTGTTCCCCGCATGATGGTACGAATCAAGAGTAGTTTCATGGTTCTAATTCAATCATCCCTTGTTCGCCCCTTGTAGTCGCCTCTTACGACAGGCAGGGGATACCGTGAGTGTATTCTTCGTCGGTGTCCCCCACCCACAGGGGATTGTGTGTTTGGTCCGCGAGAGGTATTTTATTTCCCTCAAGTCCGCCGGCAAGCCGGTTAGGACCCCCCTATCCGCCACCTGGGACGCGCCACGTGGGAGTATCACCTCTCCGCCTGCTACGTCTGCGTAGCAGGTTCGTGGAATGTCCTAAGTGTTGCATTGTTGACTACAGAGAGCCTTTTGGTGTATTGTACTGAGCACGTGATTTTGTGAATAGCGGGAAACTTTTGTCGGCGACAGAAAACGTTAATGAGGTACACACAACAAAGTTAGTGGAAATCACAATTTCATTTTTTCTGATAAAAAATGCACGATTCTCATGACGCTTTGAGCTTTCGTTCAGTTATTTATGTTAAAATATAAAAAAAGAGAAGAAGTTTAAGGGGTAACTTTGTGACAACAATGACTCTGCTACAAAGTAACCCCAGTGCTCTAAAATTGCCTTTTTTAGTAATGTGGAGTCTGAAAACGATGTTCCACTATACTGAAGCAAGAATTTCCATCTCTTGTTAAGATGTAATTGACAACTAGTTGAAAATGGTCTGAATAATCTATGTTCTTGATGCAGGAAATGTAGTAGTTGCCCTCTAAGCCAGGAAGAAGTGCTGAAGCACATGTATAACAGGGCAATGGATGTAGAAGGTGATGCTGTGAAACAAGCTGTAAGTAAGTTTCATTGAGCACCTGAATCTCAAAAGGGGTAAGGTAACAAGTAATGGATGAAGAAAAGGGAAATCAATAGATGTGCCACCTAGAAGAGGTATGACAGCTTCAGATGAGATTCCTAGCTGTAGTGGCATCGACGGAAAGTGTCCCTCAAAGAACATTAAAGACACCTGAAACGAGAATTCAAATAAAAATGACAATGATGACATCTGTACTGAGTCAAAAAAACTAATTGCATGAAGAATGTAATTCTGACTCTGAAGAACTTCCTATTCCTGAAAATCGTATCCTGGAATCCAATGATAAGATTGTCGGGACCCGCGTAACTGTACCGTCCAAGAATCGTAACGAAAGTATACAAACAAGATGCAGTTGTCAGTGCTATGGATAGCAGCGTGATGTGGGCTCATATCAAGGATGAAATATAGTACGCAGATTATGAAATACGGTGTAAAATTAGTCCAACCATACAAAAGAGAAAACTTGAAATCTATGACATTCCAAAACTCACAAAACACAGCGAAAAGTAAACAGTTTGTAAACTATTCACTCTTCAATGATGTAGATATTTCAAGTGGTTATATTTCAGGGTTTAAAAATTATAGAGTGTGTTGTATTATCATGGTTATGAAAGAAATTCTCCTTTTATATTTAGCCAGTGCTTAAGTAATGATTTAATGGGGGTAAATTTGTGACATCTGCACCTAACATGGAAATGCAATGGTAAAAAGATTGTGTCACAAAGTAACCCCACATAACGGGGTAACATTCTGACAAGTTCTTGAAATATTAAGTGATTAAATGTAAATACACATATAAAATTATTTCAAAACATGAATAAAGGATGGAAGCATACGACAATATGGAAAAACCTTAATACATAATGATATTCTTATCTTGAAGAAATCGCCAAAACTGTCACAAAGTAAAGTTTACGGAAATGAATTGAATACATACTGGGTAAATCTACTTGACAGTCTACAGAATTGTATACGAAACTGTACCGGGCGGTACACCTCCACGCCGCTAATTTAAAATGTGCGCCAACTGAAACTCCTCTGCTGGAGGAAGTCTGAACTTTATTGACGGTATTAATTTTCTACTTTCTCAGAAGATGTCACTACCTGGAAATTTTGGAGTTTTTGAATTGTGTCATTTTCGACGTATTTTTGTTTTGCTTGTAGTAAGAAGTGTGAACATTCTCTTCTAGAGGACACTACTGAAGATCAACAATAGTGCACCCCAGTGCGGAGTGAAAGAACTGTTTTTTTGGAGAAAATTTAATTTCAAAAGTTTGTTCTTTGCTAAATTTCTTTCAGTCATTGTTTAAGCTGGCTGTATACCCCTCTCTTTCCCCTTGTTTTGTATTTAGCCAATCCCGAATTTCTTTAATTAATTTCTGACCAATCTGATGTATCTTCCCCCAACTGGGATATGTTGCTGTACCCTACCCAATAAAGTGATTGTGGGCGGGTGTTTTCTTCCCTAAAACGCCTCGAACTTTCCGCGAGAGTATATAAACTGCTGATTTTTGGGTCTCTGCGCCACTTCTGTTCCATCTTTTCGTGTGTAAAGTACATAGCAGGGGGCGGGAAGCGCCTCTTTCTTCGACGGCAGTCAACAACCAGGTAATGGCCGATCAATTACTTCTTTTCTTGCTTGCTCAGCAGTTTAACTCTCGGGGCGGGTCCGAAGTTTTCCCATTATGTAACCGTAAAATGTAAAGAAACTTGTATCTATTCTAGCTTTTAAACTACATATTGGGATAGAGAGTGCTTAACCCTCTCGAGCTCCCACTCATATTGTTTTGAGGTGAACTTATTTTCTCAACCTATTCTTACTTAACATTATGTAAATTTGTTTCTTTTCTAAAGTCACCTCCGTAGTATGGGATTAGCCCTTGCATCAGTGGCCTAGAGCCAAATTAGGTTTTGAAACAAATGCATTAGGAGTGCAGTTCGCCTCCCCTCAAATTGTTATTTTAGAGGTCATGTAATTAATCTTTTCTCACTTAATAGACCTCAGTAGGTTGGGTATTTTACCCCTGCGTCTATGTCCAGAGAGGACAACTTGAAGGTGGAGTTTGGTGTGGCCTTTGAGAGGCTTAAAGTTGAGAGCGAGTGGCTCTTTTTCGAAAATTGAGTGTTGTATGCCTCGAGGAGGCTTTTCGGTGTAATTTGGAGCAAGTGCTCCTGAGCATGAATGGGGTTTTCTGCCCCTCTGTTAATTCTTATTTTGAAGTAAGGTTGGGCTGATTGCCCAAGCATTGTGAAGTCGGGGCGCGAAGCCCAAATCCTGTAAATATTGTAACTACCTTTTTGACTTGCTACTCTGTACCTGCCATGCTTGTTATTTCTTTATTTTGAAAAGAAAATATAACCTTGTTAAATTTTAAATTAATTTTACTTTCGTAGCTTGAGACCTGTTCACCAACCCGCACCTTCTTTCACGCATAACTACCGCAAAAACACGGTAACAGAAACAATTGTTTAAGCAAAGTAACTGTAAGAGTAGCAAAATATTGTATGGCTTGGACATTACTAGAAACTAGTTACAAGACTCGTATGTTCACAGGATCAATATTTGTGAGTTCATTGATCCTAAATTGTATTTGGAAAGGTGTTGCACATGGTTTATAAAGTATGGGAAAAAAGAGTTAGAAAGTAGTGCGCTTAAAGTGAACACATCATTGACATCTGAACACATATTAACTAGTTCAGATCAAACAACTGACCTTCACACCAACAGCAAAAACTACATTATGACTATTGCAACGGATTTGCGAGAGTGGTACGAAGAAAATGTTGTGCAAGAAACCTTAACCAAATTGAGTCACTATCCAGAGAGAGATTCTCTTAAGTCTCTGTTGGAACTGCGAATAAACAAATTCATATGTAGGATTTCACGCGGGTCACCATTTGAAATTACCTAAAGCAATACGCGATAAGAAAGCTGTTATTAATGTCCAATGCAACGATGATGACTGTTTTGCGTGGTCAATTGTAGCTGCTCTTAAACCAGCGAGAACGCATACCGAGCTTCGATCATCATATCCATACTATAGAAGTGTTTTAAACATCAAAGGAATTTCATTTCCTATGGAAATACAAAATTTGTCTAAACTTGAAAACCAAAACGATATATCAGTGAATGTGTACGGAGTAAAGAATGAAAATGGAAAGTGGATATATATGCGGGACAAGATAGCAATCAACAGTTTACAATTGTACCTATTTACATTACAAAGAAATTAGCGGGTTCTACAAGGAAACATGTAAACCTATTGCTACTCCAAAAGGAACAACATAATGTCGTAAACCATTTATCGTGGATCAAATGATGATGATGCTTGTTGTTTAAAGGGGCCGAACATAGAGGTCATCGGCCCATAATGGTACGAAATGAAACAAAAAATTCAAATTCATCCACACACAAAAATAAAATAAAAAATGTCATGAAGAATGAACGGATGCACATGAACACTACAAAAAGAAACAGCGGATCAGACTCAAAAAAAGTTCGTAAATCATAGTTTTACTGACCAAGGGACCACTTATAGATCAGAATGATGTCTACAGGGGTGCAAAATCCACAATTAAGGCCCCACAGAATGGTACAAGTCGCGAGTATAGTAGAACCAAGGTATTTGTCATGTTGGGGTACTAATTAAAAGTAGCGAAGACTCACGGTGTTCCACACAAGATGGTACTACTCACAAGTATTGCACTTCGTACAGGTAACGCAGACCTACGGTGTTTCTCACACAATGGCGCCACTCATAGCAAACGCAAACCGATGAGGTTTCCCACCTAGGTGTACTAACCACAAGGACTCGCACTACCCCGTGGTGTTCTTCACATAGTGAGTACTAATCACAGGCAACGCAGACCCACGGTGTCGCTCATGTAGAGGTAACAACTCACAGGCAACGCCCACACCCGCGGTGTTGCTCATATGGGTACGATGGACGGGAATTGGAAAACCCCATGCCAGGCTCTATACTTCTACTAATCACAAACCTATTTCGTACCTAGTATAGTGGTACTACCCGCAAGTACAGGCAACTTATGGTGTTCCCCGCGTGATGATACGAATCAAAAGTAGTTTCATGGTTCGAATTCAATCATCCCTTGGTCGCCTCTTACGACAGGCAGGGGATACCCTGGGTGTATTCTTCATCTGCGTCCCCCACCCATAGGGGGTAGTGTGTTTGGTCCGCGAGAGGTATTTTATTTCCCTCAAGTCCGCCGGCAAGCCGGTTGGGATCCCCCTATCCGCCACCTGGGACGCGCCACGTGGGAATATCACCTCCCCCCCCTGCTACGCCAGCGTAGTAGCTTGTGGAGTGGATTAAAATCTCTGTCTCGGTTAGTGTCTTCAACAGTAAACAAACATGATCATAAGATCTATGTGTGTGAACGATGTTTATCATACTTTGATGCACAACCCAGACTAGATAACCACAAGATTACTTGCAGTCAATTTGATCCTGTGAAGTTAGAAATGCCGAAAGAACATGAAAAAATAATCAAGTTTATCCATTATAAACATAAAGAAATAGTTCCTTTTACTATTTATGCTGACATCGAATGCGTTTTGAACCCAAATGATACGGTTATGTCAAAAAATGAGACTTCCTATACAGCTCCCTTGAATTATCACAGAGCGCACAGTATCGCTTCCTATTTGCATTGTTCTTACAATGAAAAATGGTAGATTTAATTTATATCGCGGAGACGATTGTTGAGAATGGTTTGTTAGAGAAATATCTAGTATTGTTCAATATAGGCCTATAGCACATTATTATGCACAAGTAGTTCTGATAGAGTAACTTAGTAGAGATCGATGATTGATTGATGATTAGTGTTTAAAGGGGCCTAACATCAAGGTCATCGGCCCCTAATGCTACGAAATGAAATAACAAAAAGTTCAAAAAATCCACTGACCAAAATAAATAAAAAATAAATGAATGAAAAATGAATGGATGGACATGAACCCCCCAAAAAGCCAGAAACAAACAAAAAACAGTGGATCCGACTCAAAAACGGTCATAAATAGTAGTATTACTGACCAAGGGACCACTTATAAAGCACAGTCCTGAATCGATTATGCTTGATGTCTAAAGGGGTCCAAAAACCAGGTCTAAGGCCCCTCACGTTGGTACATGTCGCGAGTAAAGTAGAACCATGATATCTCTCAAGATGCGGTAGGCCTACTAATCAAAGGTAACATAAACTCACGGTGTTCCAAACATTAAGTACTACTCACAAGTATTGTACGTCGTAAAGGTAACGCAGACCTATGGTGTTTCTCACACAATGACGCCACTCACAGCCAACGCAAACCGATGAGGTTCCTCACCTAGGTGTACTAATCACGGGCGCCGCTATTCCCGTGCTGTTCCTCACATAGTGGGTACTAATCACTGGCAACGCAGACCTACGGTGTCGCTCACATAGTGGTACAACTCACACGCAACGCCCAGACCCGTGGTATTGCTCACATGGGTACGACTCACGAGTACTGGAAACCAACACTGAAGCCCGCTTCAGTGCTACGAATCACATAACTATTCAGTACCCAGCAGAGTGCTACTACTCGCAAGTAAAAGCGACCTATGGTGTTCCGCGCGTGATGGTACTAATCAAAAGTAGTTTCATAGTTCTAATACTATCAGCCCTTGGTCGCCTCTTTTAGTCGACTGTCACGACAGGCAGGGGATACCCGTGGTTGTATCATTCGTCTGCCTCCCCCACCCACACGTGGTGTGTGTTTGGTCCGCGAGAGGTATTTTATTTCCCTCAAGTCCGCCGGCAAGCCGGTTAGGACCCCCCTATCCGCCACCTGGGACGCGCCACGTGGGAATATCTCCTCTCCCCCTGCTAAGCCAGCGTAGTAGGTTCGTGGAGAGGACTGTGTTATGTACCTGATGTTGCCAAGGTTGAAACGACTGGATGGTCCAAAAGTATTAATTGGTGATAATCTTGCTTCCCATATCAGTGAGAGATTTTTAAAACTTGTGCAGATTTTAATATTTCTTCATACGTCTGACACAATTCTACTAATTTAACACAGCCTTTAGATGTTGCAGTATTTAGACCAGTGAAACTGGCATGGCGAAGAATTCTCTCAGATTGGAGAGAAACCAAGAGTGGTAGCAGAGTATCCGGTATCCTGAAAGATATTTTTCCTTCTCTTCTAAAAAAGTTAATTGAAGCAATATCTCCCAATGTGAAGCAAAATTTGATTTCAGGCGACCCATGGTGTTCCTCGCATCATGGTACTGATCACAAGTAGTTTCATGGTTCTGATGCAATCAACCCTTGTCCTCTTACGACAGGCAGGGGATACCGTCGATGTATTCTTCGTCTGTGTTCCCCACCCACAGGGGCTAGACAATGAGAAAAAAGTAGAAAAATGTAGGGATCCGTCACTTCGAAAAATGAAGTAACGGACGAAGAAGAGCAAGGGCCGCGAAGGGCGTGAAAATTAAATACTCCCTTGGTCGCGAATGCTCTAATACCGTCGGGGTCGGAAAAGAACTAGATTTGACCAAGGGAGGTCGGACAGGATAGATGAAAGTGAGGTGCCTGGCACAAGTAAGTGGAAGCAATGCCGGGACTCACCAAAGGGCCCCGTGGTCGCCAACCCACGCTCCCAACTTGAGCCCCTCTTGGGCTCCTTTTAGTCGCCTCCTACGACAGTCAGGGGATACCGTGGGGTGTATTCTTCATCGGCGTCCCCCACCCACAGATGGTACTGTCAGCTGTATGGAGAAGTGAAGGTGGAAATGCCCTAAGAAAGAACATTCCCTAGAATACGAATGGGAGAATGTAATCAGTAAAATTGCCCCTCCTAACCTATTAAGTAAAAGGGGATTCTTCAGCGTGCCAAAATTAAATTCTTTTGCTTAAGTAGAATTTCAATGGGTGCGGTACTTTAACAAGGTCTCGCAGGTACTTTGAACTGTTTTTGGTCATTTGACCATTGCATACTGGTGTTTGATGAATTAATAACAATTCATCTTTTTCTATTTTTTTGGCATTTTCCCTTATTTTTTCTACGTCTTGTACAATAAACCTTTTTTCGGGGGGGGGGGGTACTTCAATCATAGATTGTATTCAACCTTACCTAGTGTAGGGAAGACATTATTCTGGAGCGGAATATCGATCTGTAAAAGGAGTATTCACAATTTGGCCCAATTTTCTGACTCTTTACCTCAAATCGTATATCGATGGTTTATTAAATATTAGATGACTTCTATATTAGTTTATTTCATATAACAGAATTTTCCAAATTTTTTGCAGTTTTAGATATCAGTTTCAATACAATCGAAACGAAAACGAACACAGATAACGAACCAATCTCACGCCGGTTGACGGTACTGTACTTTTTATAATATTTATTGTACTCTCTCAATAACCGTTAATGATAGACCACTGAAATTTGGCACAGTTTTAGTGTGCAATTATCTGAAAAACAGGATACAATCATGAACGTAGCACTTTATTGGCGAAGAATAGACCATAAAATATTCAACAAAATTTACGAAAATTTCAATAACAATTTTAGAACTTTTCCCACGAAAGAACCATTTTACCAAATATCATGATTGTAGTCTACTTTGATGATGATGATGCTTGTTGTTTAAAGGGCCCTAACATCGAGGTCATCGGCCCCTAATGGTACGAAACGAAATAACAAATATTCAAATTCATCCACTGACCAAAATAAAATAAAAACAAAATTAAAAAATTGTCATGAAGAATGAATGGATGGACCAGAACCCTACAAAAAAACAAACAAACAAAAACAGTGGATCAGACTAAAAAAAGGTAGTTAATTAGAGTATTACTGACCAAGGGACCATTTATAAAGCACAATGATGCTTGATGTCTGAAGGGGTGCTAAATTCACGTCTAAGGCCCCACAGAATGGTACATGTCGCGAATAAAGTAGAACCATGGTATTTGTCATTTTGGAGTACTGATCAAAAGTAGCGAAGGCTCACGGTGGTCCACACAAGATGGTACTACTCACAAGTATTGCAATTCGTACAGGGAACGCAGACCTATGGTGTATCTCACACAATGGCGCCACTCATAGCCAACGCAAACCGGTAAGGTTCCTCACCTAGGTGTACTAGTCACGGGCGCCGGCATTCCCGTGGTGTTCCTCACATAGTGGGTACCAATCACAGGCAACGCTGACCCACGGTGCCGCTCATATAGCGGTACAACTCACAGGCTACTCCAAGACCCGCGGTGTTGCCCACAGGGGTACAACGCACGAGTACTGGCATCCACCAAGCCAGGCTTTTTACTGCAACTAATCACAAACCTATTTCGTACCAATTTAGTGATACTACTCGCAAGTGCATGCAACCCATGGTGTTCCCCGCATGACGGTACGAATCAAGAGTAGTTTCATGGTTCTAATTCAATCATCCCTTGGTCGCCCCTTGTAGTCGCCTCTTACGACAGGCAGGTGATACCGCGGGTGTATTCTACATGTGCGTCCCCCACCCGCAGGGGGTAATGTGTTTGGTCCGCGAGAGGTATTTTATTTCCTTCAAGTCCGCCGGCAAGCCGGTTAGGACACCCCTATCCGCCACCTGGGACGCGCCACGTGGGAGTATCACCTCTACTTTGTAGCTACATGCTGTAGGTAGCATCTTTACGAATGGCATTCGTATCACACGAGTAGTTTCCGAGTTTGCCCTTCTGATAGTTTGGAGTGATTTAGCAATCTTAAAAACCAGAGCAAGAAATGAACTCACATGAAATATTAACCATGAACTTTAACCAATAACTAATAAAACAACAACAATCTGCAATGTTCATTCATTGCACATAATCATTTTTTTGCCCACTAGAACACGTGTATCGGGCCAAATTATGATGGCAAATATAGAGCTTTTCCACTATTTCTATGGTCGACAAAACACCTTTACTAGCTAGATGGTTAGTAATCGCGAGAGGGTCAGTGGCGATACAGCCTGCAATGGAAATTCCCGGTACATGAGATGATGGAGTATGTGACGTTATAGACGACACGTATCTCTTCCACGAAGCCTTCTTTGGCGTATAAGAAAACGCGCCATATCGCGGAGTTTCTTAAATGTTACAAAGTTGGCCAGAGTAGGCTGTCTACCGTAACGTTTGTGAGCACGACGGCGTTCTTTGATAACAACTGCGATTTCTTCGTTCCACCAAGGAACGAGTTTTCGGCGAGGAGTCCCCGAGAAGAACGGAATGGACTCCTCAGCAGCAGCAAGAATAACTTGGGTGAGGTAAGTTATTTCCTCGCCGACAGTCCGTCATTAAAGACAGCTAGTGATGTGCACTATGGCCAATCAGCATGTTTAAAAATCCATCGATGATGATGATGACGCTTGTTGTTTTAAGGGGCCTAACATCTAGGTCATCGGCCCCTGATGGTACGAAATGAGACGAAATGCAATGAAATAAATAAAATCCAAAATCCTCCACTGACCAGAATACAAAGCGTGAGGACTAAAAATAAACGGATGGATATGAATTTAAAACAATCAGTGGAGCCGACCCACAATACCTCAAATGGGTATCGGCAGCGGCGGCAGCTCTTGCCGTCAAACCTATCAACATGTATTTAATATTCTACAATAACAAGGACACTCTAAAGCTGGAGTTAAACAAGTTTCTCAAAATTCTTCTGTGTCACCCCAAGGAGGGAAATTGGGGGGGGGGGGGTAGGACTGTACCGGGAGGTACACCTCAACGCCGCGCCTTCAAAGCTAGCGCCTAAATGAACTCCTCTATTGGTGAAACAGTGAAACTGAAACTACACCAACTTGGAACATTAATCAGAAGATGTCACCACCTAAATATAGAGTAATTTTGTTATCGTGCAGTTTCCTAACCTGAGTGAATTTCTACTTGTTTTGTTTGACATTCATCAAGAAGTTCGGACATTCTTCTACAGATGGCACTACTAAATACTATGGTCATGCACCCTGGTGCAAGAACTTGTCATTAAAGAAGTTTTGTGTTTCTAGGTGTTTTTACTGATTGATGTTCATTTATTTTTGGGTTGGCAATATTTCCTTTTGATTCCCGCCAGTTTTGAATCTAGCCAATCCCTAATTTCTGTACTTAATTTTCTATCACAAGCTACTTCTTCGATTCCGAGTGTAACTTCGAAATTAACCAATAAGCTTAAGATGGTGTGGTTAGCTTAATCTTGAATGGTCTCGAACCTTCGCTGAGGGTTTATAAACTACGGATTTTCACGTTTCTTGGCCAATTGATCGTCGTCTTACTAAGTGTGTGTGTCAAAGCAGGAGGCGAGCTTTCTCTTTCAGCGGTCTGCAGTACATCTACAAGGTAATGGCCACATAACATTTCGTTCTTGCTAACTCCGCAGTTTAACCCGAGGGAAATGTCTGAATCGTTAAATATGTAACCTACTTCCAAGAAATGTGACCTTCTGTCGGCTAATGTAGAAACTTAATAAAATCTTTAACTGTAAATCGGGGATAGAGAGTGAATTACCCTCTCGAGCTCCCCTTCATCCTGGTTTGAGGTGAGTACGTTTTTCTCTGTTTTTCCTACTGTAATGCGTTAACGTAATTTCTATACGAGTCACCTCAGTAGTTTGGGAATTGCCCCTGTTTCATCGGTCTAGTGCCCTTTAGGTTTTAAGTGTTCATATCTAGGAGTGCAATTATTCGCCTCCATTCATTTTGTCTTTGGGCCATTAATGTAACCTGTTATTCTTATCACACGAAGGCCCAGTAGGTTGGGTATTTAACACCCCTGAAAAAATAAGTTCCATTTGTAAACAGTGCCTTGAGAAGCCTGTAATTGTAACATGAGCTTGCCTCGAGTAGGCTGGGAAAACAGAGTCTGTTGGCTCTTTTTCCAAAGATTCATGAATGCCTCTTGAAGGCTTGATGTTGTAATTTTGGGAGCAAGTGCTCTTTGAATTAGGGGATTTCTGCCCTTGTATAAATTTGTGCTCGTTTGTAGATTTGAGCTAGCTCAGGAAATGTAAAGCGAGGGCTATAAGCCAAGGATTTGCTAAGACCACTAATCTTGTCTTTTCCTAAACTTGTTTATGATTATCGCTTGTACCTGATGTTTCAATTTTTTATGATGAAAGGTTAAGTTAGAAATTCTGAAAATATAACTTTCAGTTTAAGTTTTAAATTCAATTTTTGACATTGTAGTTAAAGCCATTCACCGCGGCACCTTCCTTAACCTCTTTCTGTTCCATGGGTATACCCGTAACACGCACAATAAGAACAATACTCCATTCTTTGACTTTTGCCTTGCTGCTTCATGGCTGCAATACAGAGCGGATGCTCGTCACTCCAACAGTGGCTTGAGAAGGATATATATATATTCCCGACTAGACACTTTCATTTTAGACTGAGAATTGCAAAAAATAGCATTGTCCTGTCTCAAATGTAGGTCAGGAAGAACTCTCAGATGGCAGTAATTAAGATGAGCCACAGGTCCTCTAACATAACATTGAGCCACTTCCTCTTGCTGTAGTCAGAAAATCCCAAAGCTCTCCACATGCGGAGAGTAGGGCCAGAAAACAAAAAAACAAAAACAAAAAAAAAGTGTTCATACTGCAGATTTGCAGGTTGCAACACACTGATGTTTGTTCGGTGTTTCATGAAAGATGGACTGGTTCAAGGCATTCCACATCTGGGTGAGAGGATAGAAAGCATCGAGTTGTATGAGAGATGTGATCTGCGAGTTAAGGTTGTTATGAAATGTTTGGTAACAGACGACGACAATTTTACTTCAAACCTAATAATTTGTAACGACAAATTTTCAACAACTGATCTTTTTACATCACGCTGTTGCCTATACATGAATCAAGAAACCAAACAGAATGCTTACATTTCTATCAGTTTTAAATTCTAACACACACATTGTAGAGGCGAAAGCATAATTAACGTGCGTAAAAAAAAACACCTGATAGAAAAAAATAAATGCACTTTCTTTAGGTTTCCTGGTGTCTTATAAACCAAAAGCTTCCGTTACAATACAACTTTGTTCCTGATTAACTTTTAGGCCTGACGGATGTGCTACCAGTCCTCGTGCACGTCTTCAAAATTCATTAAAAATGTGCGAAGTAAATTTCATGAAGGCTGTCTGCCGAGCGTCATTGCATCAGCTTCTGTCGTTGTTGTAAAGTGTTGGTAAAAGGTCAGACGGTCCATGTTTTGTAAATTCTCAATTTGGAAGCAAAGCCGTTCGGGGCATGGTCTTAGTTGCTCTTCTCACTCCAGCGCGAGTATCCCGCAGACCAAGTGACATAACTGCAGGACTTCCGTCAATAGTTAAAGAGCTGATGACATTAAATGTTTTCTCCCGTAGTAAAATGGATCGTACGCTGAAACAGACATGCCACCTAACAGCAGGCTTTATTAAGCACACCCCAATCTGTTCTACATGCTGATTGGCACATTCCTTCCAGAGAAAAGTGGCGTGTGTGAAAGAACATAAGCAGCAAAATGACCCGACTCATTTCACTCGATGGACAGAGATCCAACTGGACTGAAATATCGGTATAGGCAGTTTTATTAGTTCATCGTCCAGTACACGGCTTCACTTATAATTTAATACATAACCTTCCTATTTTACATCATCTAGTTCTTTTTCTGCATTATGATCTTCAGCACGTATTTGTCCGTTCAGCACGAATAAGGAGACTCGTACATAGCATGTCTCATTTCTTCTCTCATTCTTACCTTTCGATCCTTTGGAATGTTACATCTTAATTTCTTGCTCTGTTTTCCATTTGATCTGGGAAGGGCCCTATATGCCACCATTTTACTTTTCATAAATCCCCTATTTTTTGTATTTCCATTTAGTGTTAATATGGTAACTGTTTCCACTGATGATCTTTGCTTTGTTTACCTTGTCGCTATATGGATTTCAGTGGCATTTCCTCCACTGGGGATCCATTATCCCTCCCGGAAGAGTTACTGGCTCTCCCAGGGAGCTGGGTTATTTGCCGCCGCCCAACACTCGGCGTTGAGTCGCTGGCGGTACGGTCTACTCATCCCGTAGCAGGATTTCTCCTGGCCAGACTAGAGGTTGCTTAAGTTCACACACGAGAGAACATTTTAAAGAATTGCTCAATGTAATGATTTTGTACCAGTTACTGACAGACAGGGGGTTTAGAAATTGAAGCAGTGGCATAAATTTGATTTTGATACAGGTGCATGCACCAACAGCTGCAAGTGGTTCAGATTCAGAGTATTTTTGTGGAGATTTGGGAAAAAATTCTAACCACGGTCAACAATCGCTCTAAGAAAATAACTATGATTTTAACATAGATGGAATCATTAGGTATATGCTGAGACCATGGTGAACATCTGAAACAGTTATGTGGCGCCCGCAGGATCTTTTCCAAGGGGGGGGGGGGGGGCACATTAACAATTTTCTTGAATATAAATACCAATATAACGTCAGCAACATTAAATTGTTTACAGAAATTTGCGAATATAACAGATGCTAGATGACTGTCAGTAAGTTCAGTTTATGAAATAATCTGGTATTATATTAAACAATTGAACATCAACTTTTTAGAATTCCAGGGGGGGGCAAGCGCCCCCCCTTGCGGGCGCCCATGGTTATGTGAGACAGATCAATATTTGTAGCAACAAATACTGTGCATGATTTACGCTAACATTTCGTCGACTACATATTTGGAAATCACCAGCTGATACTGAGGACATCATCGCGAGAAATCAAACGGACTTCATCCTGGTCAACAAAATATCCCATAATCGCTTACTTTCCGTTAACATACATCCAGGTACTGAAATTCGATCTGTCTCAACTGTTGCCACAAAAGATGAAGCTCAAGGAACAGATGTCTGTTGAAACTCAAGGAAGTAGATACACTTCTCTTAAAAGACGAGACAATCAAAACCAAACAACGACATCTGAAATTGCTCAGCGTATCAAGACAGATTTCTTTGAAACGCAAAGGGTAGCGAGAACACTGAAAGACGACTTATGAAGATCTCAAGCCTGGTCGAACGAATAAGAAGGAATGGTTGACTAAATAAATCCAACTGACAGGAGAAGGTACGTGAAATTAAAGCTATTAATTAGATTGGCTAAATTCACATACAGAAATATAAGAAAAGCAAAGATGTAATGTTTAACACACACACAACCAAGCCATACAACTCTAAGCAGGAGATGACATGCCTTTTGACATTTCACATGACAGTGTTATTGCATATCACCGCATGCACGTGAGTGGAAATAGAGGCCTGATCGCGGCATGATATGGAGGATTGTTTAACTAATATAGATGTTTTGGAAGATGAGGAATTAAATGCTACTATATTTGATAGTATGTACTTAAAAAGTACTATACTATATGCAGAGTATAACAAAATATTGAGTGTTTACAAATCAGTACAATTTCCTGCACCATCTCACAGATTGTGTTAAAACTGGTTCTGATGACCACTCAAATCCACTCCAGACCCTACAATGAGTCATATACCAGATATGATACATACCATTTAACTGCGTAGAATTCGAAGTCTAAGACACTTATTGCTGTTAAAGCACATTGTATCTTCTCTGATACATTCCTCTTGTCAACATAGTTCATGCTTTTTGTCACTAGAATGCAGGTCGAATACAATGCGTGTCTTCGCAGGTTAGTTGCCGAGGAAACAATGGAATGTGCTGTACTCCTGCGAATTGTGACATTATGGTATTGTGAATAATTTATTTTACTCAACAGAAAATTGTGTATTTCAATTTCAGATGGTGCATACAGGAACATATGCACCCTAATAGTGTCTCATGGTACTGATATTATTTGTTTGTATCAGACCTGCTACAATGCCATTGAATGACAATGGATTATAACATGGATCACACATATAGTGAGGATGAGTTAGTGATTTTGCTAGCAAACTGGGATGAAAGTGAAGGTAATATGCGAGTAGATAATTCAGACATTGAAGATGAAGATTATTTAGGACTGAGAAACGTATCGAATGATGATGATGAAGTGTTCGATATTCGACACATGCCGTTGGTAATTCCAGTAACACAGACTGAGGACAGGTTACCATGTTCGTCCAGCGGTTTATTTTCTGGAGTGTGTGTGCAAAATGGAACAGAATTAGCATGTGATTTTGAAGAAAATACAGTATATGGGATAGATGAGGTTGAACCGGTTCTATAGTGCATCAGTGTGATGGAGGTTTCGTGCCTGATGGAAACTGCTCAAATAAACACAACCTTGATCCTCAGAGAACATAAGACGGCACACAGATGAAGAGAAGAAGATTGGGTTCCAGCAGCATATGTTCCTCCATCTGATGTCAGAACTGATAATGTTGCCCATTGGCCATCATATGGAAACACCCGACAGAGGTGTAAAATGCCAAACTGCAAGAGCTTCTCGTTCATCAAGTGTTCCAAATGTGCAGTTCACCTTTGTCTCAACAAAAACGACTGTTTTAAGAAATTTAATTGTTAGAACAGCTCTTGCAAGGCCAGAGTGACTTCGAAACTGAACTGGTTGGTGATGTGTGAAAAGTGGCACTGGTGTGCATTGCATCAGATATGCTACAAACTGAAAATTTAAAATATTTGTGTTTTTGTACACAGATTTTTAAAAGTATTTTTACAGTGTTTAACAACCATTTCTCCAGTGTAAAATAAATTTTTAAGAATAATTTTAAAAAGCGAGCATTGTAGAGTTAAAATAGTGATGAGTACTTTCTTGCCAGTCCTTGTTATGGGTTCCCGAAGTAAGCTAGATGCTTCTTGCTATTTCCAATGCATTATGACTATCCAATTCAGTTCACAGGAAGAAGATACAGTACCTATCACAGATTTCAGCACCCAGATTGCAGGATAGCTTGTTTAAGATCCTGTTGCAAACAGTCACATCAACTGGAACTGTAGGAAGGCAAACAGAACATTTCATACAATACATTCCTTCTTTAACTAAAAAGTATGCTGCTAGGATTAGCCAAGTTTGAAGCACGAAATTAAGAAATTAAGCGGGGAAATTCTTGTACGGAAACACATTACAAATGTGAGCAGTGCGGTGGTGATGCATATGGAGCCATGCTTCAAAATTTACCACATGAAGAAACAATGTGATTCCCATGTAATAATGTACCAAAAAGTAATAATAATGGTGTAAAACAAGCTGTAAATTCAATCTATAGTGATATGTGAAACTAAACAATTTCATGAACAGTGATCTTTTGTTTGAACAATTCACTCATACATTTTTTTCAACAACTGTATGGATTTTCTGATCTGTAGACCTAGCAGTTTGAGTTATTAAGTTGCATTATGTAACAAGTGTAAAACAATTAACTTGCAGAAAAAATCAATTTAATAATTACAGAGGTGTGAAAATTATTAGACTCAGAGAAGACACAAATTCTTGTTTCTTCCCCTCAATTGTCTCTACAACTTGTTCCATGGTACTCCCTATCTAACAGTCAAATATTCATCCTACTTACTAAACTTTGTGAAATACTGTAATATTCCTCATTTTTTAAATATTACATTGAGATTAAATATTTGTTTGGTCTGTTTCTAATTCTACAAAATCAGTTTCCAAGAGTCTGGATAATAAATAGTACAAAGACAACAAATTATACCAGCACTCAAGTAAAACAAAATATTCACAGAACCACTTCATATAATACCATTTTATCTAATCACACTTAAAAGAGAAATTAAAAACTTCAACGGTGGAATTTAATATTGATAGAGGAGTCCACTGACTATAACATCGTCACATTTACTTTGAATTACATGACTAAGTCGTGTTCTATAATTTACTTTAAACAGACAACTAATACGTAAAAGTGCTCCACTGCAGCACAAAAAGACTTGTGGTGAGGCAATAGGTAATGCAACAAGTGAAGTATTAAAAAATTTACTGTTGAATCTAATAATTTTGACACTTCTGTAACATCACTCACGATTGTAGTGTAACGTTAGGAGCAGACCTATCCAGAATGTTTTCAAGGAGAGTTACAGTTAAGGCTTTTGTCTTGGAATGTTGAGCCAAGAGCCTACAAACAAATCTAGAAGTTCTTATGCACAGCAGGACAATTTATATCCATATAAGAAAAATCTCTCCAAAATATTGTGTGTATGCTGTGATAACTAGCACAACAGAATGATCGCTCTGAACTGTTTCAAGTTAAAGAAAACTTACTCAAGATCAACAATGAATAGGGTTGCCAGATATGTTTCATTTTTAACAGAATTACTGTAATTGTACTTGGAGTACCAGTATGTATCTAGTTTTCAATTTTTTTTCTAGTGGCTTTACGTTGCACCAACACAGATAGCTCTTATGGCGACTATGCGATAGGAAAGGCCTAGGAGTTGGAAGGAAGCGGCTGTGGCCTTAATTAAGGTACAGCCCCAGCATTTGGCTGGCGTGAAAATGGGAAACAGCGGAAAACTATCTTCAAGGCTGCCAACAGTGGAATTCAAACCCACTATCTCCCGGATTAAAGCTAACAGCCGTGAACCCCTAAACCGCACAGCCAACTCACCCGGTAGTTTTGAACTAAAAGGTAGTTAAATGTCTCCTGAAGGATGTTTTTCTCTTCGTTAAAGGACTATCAGTATCACTTTACAAATTTTGTTCTGTTTAACATTTGGAGAACATTTTTAACGAGCTTAACAGAGACATCACTGGTCCCTGATGATGATGATGATGCTTGTTGTTTTAAGGGGCCTAACATCGAAGGTCATCGGCCCCTAATGGTACGAAATGAAAGAACAAAAATTGGAAAGGCATCTACTGACCAAAGTATAAATAAAATATGGCATGAAGAATGAATGGATGGACAGGAACTCAACAAAACACAAAACATTACAAGATATTAGAATCATTCCGTATTGACGGTTTTCACTTTACAATGGCAAAAAATGAAAGTATCCTCCTATTCAATACATCATATATTCCGTCATTAGACGGAGTAAACAAGTTCAGACATGTTTCGGCTCGTTTGAGCCATCTTCAGTGAAAAAATTAGGGGGGTTGGAATAATTTACATAATATGAGTTGAAAAAATGCTAAAAAACATAATGAAAGCGCAAATGAAAAAACAAACAAAAGAGAGCCTAGACGGAAACAAAATAGCACAAATATACAATATTTACATCAATATGCAGAGCAAAAAACAACTTATTGCGACAAAATTCAGTGAAACAGGTGTTAATTTGAAATAATAATTGATACTAAAAACTGCGTGAGAAAAGTAAATTGTAGTAATCTAGTGGAAACCGTCAATGAAGTTCTAATCTGTAATGGAAAAAATGAGGTTGTATGAGAAACATGGGTTGATAAGTAAAAAGTGTGGAATGGTTGTGAAGAAAGCTTAAACTTACGGTGTGCAGTAGGTGGTTGTCCTCTCTAGTGGCCTGGCTTTCTCAAAGTAACGGTCTCGTTCGCGTGATCGAGTCTATTGTTGGTTCGGCTGTGTCTGCTAGGATGGAAGGAGCGGAGGGGGAAGGGAAGGTACAGGGCTGGTTTGAGGAAGGGAGGGGTGTTGGGTTGGAGAGATGGAGGTGGGTTTGTTTGGCAAATATAAAGAATGAATGTTTCAAGAGGATGTTAGTTTACTCGCTGACTTCTAAAGCTCGAATGGTGTGGCCTTCTTAAAGTGACGGTCTCGGTCGCGTGATCGAGTCTATTGTTGGTTGGCTGTGTTTGCTAGATTGGAAGGAGCGGAGGGGGAGGGGTGGTGTGAGGAGGGGGGGGGAGTGGTGGTGAGGAGGGGGGGGGAGTGGTGGTGAGGGGGGGGGGGGGGGAGTGGTGGTGAGGAGGGGAGATGGAGGTGGGGTTTGTTAGTGTTATGGAAATTCTGACAAATGTATGGAATGAATGTTTCAAGTAGAATGTTCTTTTTCTCGCGGACTTCATTTAAATTGTGAGTGGGGTTCATAAACTGATCTAAATCGATGTGGATGCTCTCGAGAATGTTGAGCAAGGTGCCTTTTTGCTCATAATGCAAGATCCTCACCACCACTCCCCCCCCCCCCCCTCCTCACACCACCCCTCCCCCTCCGCTCCTTCCAACCTAGCAAACACAGCCAACCAACAATAGACTCGATCACGCGACCGAGACCGTCACTTTAAGAAGGCCACACCATTCGAGCTTTAGAAGTCAGCGAGTAAACTAACATCCTCTTGAAACATTCATTCTTTATATTTGCCAAACAAACCCACCTCCATCTCTCCAACCCAACACCCCTCCCTTCCTCAAACCAGCCCTGCACCTCCCTTCCCCCTCCGCTCCTTCCAACCTAACAAACACAGCCAACCAACAATAGACTCGATCACGCGACCGAGACCGTCACTTTAAGAAGGCCACACCATTCGAGCTTTAGAAGTCAGCGAGTAAACTAACATCCTCTTGAAACATTCATTCTTTATATTTGCCAAACAAACCCACCTCCATCTCTCCAACCCAACACCCCTCCCTTCCTCAAACCAGCCCTGTACCTTCCCTTCCCCCTCCGCTCCTTCCATCCTAGCAGACACAGCCGAACCAACAATAGACTCGATCACGCGAACGAGACCGTTACTTTGAGAAAGCCAGGCCACTAGAGAGGACAACCACCTACTGCACACCGTAAGTTTAAGCTTTCTTCACAACCATTCCACACTTTTTACTTATCAACCCATGTTTCTCATACAACCTCATTTTTTCCATTACAGATTAGAACTTCATTGACGGTTTCCACTAGATTACTACAATTTACTTTTCTCACGCAGTTTTTAGTATCAATTATTATTTCAAATTAACACCTGTTTCACTGAATTTTGTCGCAATAAGTTGTTTTTTGCTCTGCATATTGATGTAAATATTGTATATTTGTGCTATTTTGTTTCCGTCTAGGCTCTCTTTTGTTTGTTTTTTCATTTGCGCTTTCATTATGTTTTTTAGCATTTTTTCAACTCATATTATGTAAATTATTCCAACCCCCCTAATTTTTTCACTGAAGATGGCTCAAACGAGCCGAAACATGTCTGAACTTGTTTACTCCGTCTAATGACGGAATATATGATGTATTGAATAGGAGGATACTTTCATTTTTCGCCATTGTAAACACAAAACAAACAAACAAAAACCAGTGGATCGGAATCAATACAGACCGAAAATAACATCATTACCGACCAAGGAACCACTTATAAAGCACAATGATGCTTGGTGTCTAAAGGGGGTGCAAAATCCACGTCTAAGGCCCCACAGAATGGTACATGTCGCGAGTAAAGAAGAACCATGGTATTTCTCAAGCTGCGGTACTAATCAAAGGTAGCGTAAACTCACGGTGATCCAAACAGTATGGTACTACTCACAAGTATTGTACATCGAAAAGGTAACGCAGACCTATGGCGTTTCTCACAAAACGGCGCCACTCATAGCCAACGCAAACCGATGAGGTTCCTCACCTAGGTGTACTAATCACGGGCGCCGGTATTCCCGTGGTGTTCCGCACATAGTGGGTACTAATCACTGGCAACACAGACCTACGGTGTCGCTCGTATAGTGGTACAACTCACAGGCTACGCCCAGACGCGTGGCATCGCTCACACGGGTACAACTCACAGGCAACGCCCAGACCTGTGGGGTTGCACACACGGGCACGACTCACGGGTATTGGAAACCCACACTGAACCCCCCTCGAGTGCTACGATTCACAAAAATATGGAGTACCTAACAGAGTGGTACTACTCGCAAGTAAAAGCGACCGATGGTGTTCCACGCGTGATGGTACTAATCAAAAGTAGTTTCATGGTTCTAATTCAGTCAGCCCTTGGTCGCCCCTTACGACAGGCAGGGGATACCGCGGGTGTATTCTACATGTGCGTCCCCCACCCGCAGGGGGTAGCGTGTTTGGTCCGCGAGAGGTATTTTATTTCCCTCAAGTCCGCCGGCAAGCCGGTTAGGACCCCCCTATCCGCCACCTGGGACGCGCCACGTGGGAGTATCACCTCTCCCCCTGCTACGCCACCGTAGTAGGTTCGTGGTCACTGGTCCCTGATGACAGTATATTGCTTCAATTAGTTGCTAGTATGTATCAGTTCCTTAAAAATATCACACCTTATTTTGTACTTAATCTGAAATAGTTCACATACGTGATGCCAGTATGACTGCATCAGGATGAGACAGCTGTAAGTCCTGGTCATAAAGTGGCATTCAAATATTGAAATCCAACCATTAAATTGAAGAAAAATAAGATTTATCATTTGTCCACTTGTACACCCTTCAAGTAAGTAACGATATATGAATTTATTAAACAATAAACTTCCTATAATACAAGCTACCAGAACAGTAATTATTAATACCCTACATAAATCTAGAAGTCAGAGACTTTTTCATGAGAAAACATCCTTGGCAACTTCAGTTTATTTTAGCCGACCAGCAGGCTGTGTTGTCTCAGTTATGCAACGAGCCGTTATTCGACTTCGGATCTACAGATAATGCCTCTCTTAATACAGGCCACAGCAAAACGGTTGTGACAGTATGGAACTACTTATGTATGGGTGGTGTTGAGTAATGATGTTTGGAGCATGACTAGTGCATCCCGATGGAATGAAAGGTGCTACTGATAGGGTCAGTCACGCTCCAATACCACTTCCAGCCCAGCGAGGAAAGTAATGGCAAACTACTACATTTTCGTGGTGTAAACTCATTTTGGCATTATCAAATTTTTAGTTTCCATACAACCACACAGGTCTTCAGCAGCGCTATTTGATGATCCACCCAGCCTCTGGGTTGATGACAGAAAAGACAGATAATGTAACATTTCTGAAATATTTATTTTGAACATTGCACAAATAATCTCTCATATTCTCCACCTGAATATAATTATCATGGATTACATAAGCATTACATAAGAGAAATACACTGACGGACAGAGCAAATGCAACACCAAGAAGGAGTGGTTCGAAAGGGATGAAAGTTGGGGAAAAAACAGAGACGGCACGGACGAATAATTGATGTTTATTTCAAACCGATATGCAGGTTACACAATGCGCACGGCATTGACTCAGTAGGATGTAGGACCACCGCGAGCGGCGATGCACGCAGAAACACGTCGAGGTACAGAGTCAATAAGAGTGCGGATGGTGTCCTGAGGGATGGTTCTCCATTCTCTGTCAACCATTTGCCACAGTTGGTCGTCCGTACGAGGCTGGGGCAGAGTTTGCAAACGGCGTCCAATGAGATCCCACACGTGTTCGATTGGTGAGAGATCCGGAGAGTACGCTGGCCACGGAAGCATCTGTACACCTCGTAGAGCCTGTTGGGAGATGCGAGCAGTGTGTGGGCGGGCATTATCCTGCTGAAACAGAGCACTGGGCAGCCCCTGAAGGTACGGGAGTGCCACCGGCCGCAGCACATGCTGCACGTAGCGGTGGGCATTTAACGTGCCTTGAATACGCACTAGAGGTGACGTGGAATCATACGCAATAGCGCCCCAAACCATGATGCCGCGTTGTCTAGCGGTAGGGCGCTCCACAGTTACTGCCAGATTTGACCTTTGTCCACGCCGACGCCACACTCGTCTGCGGTGACTATCACTGACAGAACAGAAGCGTGACTCATCGGAGAACACGACGTTCCGCCATTCCCTCATCCAAGTCGCTCTAGCCTGGCACCACGCCAGGCGTGCACGTCTATGCTGTGGAGTCAATGGTAGTCTTCTGAGCGACCGCCGGGAGTGCAGGCCTCCTTCAACCAATCGACGGGAAATTGTTCTGGTCGATATTGGAACAGCCAGGGTGTCTTGCACATGCTGAGGAATGGCGGTTGACGTGGCGTGCGGGGCTGCCACCGCTTGGCGGCGAATGCGCCGATCCTCGCGTGCTGACGTCACTCGGGCTGCGCCTGGACCCCTCGCACGTGCCACATGTCCCTGCGCCAACCATCTTCGCCACAGGCGCTGCACCGCGGACACATCCCTATGGGTATCGGCTGCGATTTGACGAAGCGACCAACCCGCCCTTCTCAGCCCGATCACCATACCCCTCGTAAAGTCGTCTGCCTGCTGGACATGCCTCCGTTGATGGCGGCCTGGCATTCTTAGCTATACACGTGTCCTGTGGCACATGACAACACGTTCTACAATGACTGTCGGCTGAGAAATCACGGTACGAAGTGGGCCATACGCCAACGCCGTGTCCCATTTATCGTTCGCTACGTGCGCAGCACAGTGGCGCATTTCACACCATGAGCATACCTCAGTGACGTCAGTCTACCCTGCAATTGGCATAAAGTTCTGACCACTCCTTCTTGGTGTTGCATTTGCTCTGTCAGTCAGTGTAAAAAATAATACAAGAAGGAAAAGGAAGAATATATGTATAATTCTAAAACCAAAACAGGAAATAAAATGTCAAAAGGCAACTAACAACCTGAGTAATCGGACTCTTGAAATTAGAAATACTTAACAGACCACTCGCTGCTATCAAGCGAACAACAAGATTATCACGAGTCTCGTCATCACGAATATGAGATCAAGTGTTTAACTACAGCCTCCCTTCATGGCAACCAGATATACAAACAACACACCACAGCTGTCCTTGCTATTACACTCTGCTTGTTGTGACATGGAGTTCTCACATTTAAACCTCTCAAATGCCACTAAATTCTGACAGTATCAAGGCCTGATTTCTCAGGAAATGGAATGACAATGACTGTGCCAATGACACCAGTTCTTTGCATAGATGACTACAACACGAAGTAATTCTGTCTCATGATTAATGAACACCTCTCTTCACAATGTTTGCTGCATGGTTCATATCAAGGACGCTCAAGAAGGAACACCTCACTGCCGATGGGAACACTAGTGACACTCCACCACCTGCAAAAAAGAAATTCACTCAGTAAATAGAAAATTTTATTTTACCAATTATTAGCAGATTGTTTAAGAATAGGGCACCTTTTAAATTTTGTAAAGTTATCACTGACTCTGTATGAGGACACATTAAAAAGCTATTGTTCAGAGACTTTGGAGCAGAACAATTTAAATCACAAATGTTAATACAGACGAATCTGGAGGCAATGATGACTTTTGTGAAGGGTATAAGGGTATACTAAGGAGGATGCACTAACAATCTGATTTTGTTTATGCCACACGTTATATTGTCTTACTTTACATCGGGTCAAGTCGTCGGATTTGGCGTATTGTCCTGCGTTGAATACTGATGAATTGCATTGGATTGGATATTGTTTTATTCTGTTCGTTTGATATATTGTTTCCTGGCCAGTACGCCTTTATTCGGATGACGAAGTCCGCTGACTGCTTGTCATCTCGTAGGATGAGGGAGATGATACTCGGGAGTTATAGACTACGGCACAGATCGGCAAGATCCACGCAATCTGTAAGGATGTGTACCACGGTAAAATGATCGCCACAAGTACACACTGGAGGGGGTTTTCTTTCCAGTAAATAGGAGTGTGTTACTGTGCTGTGGCCGATCCAAAGAGAACATAATACAAAATGCTTCCCTCCGAGAATTCCTCCCTACCTTCAATGTAGCTTTTAATCTCTCAGCTTACTTCGCAGTGGAATGGCCTGTCACTCCATCTCCAATAGGAAATACCAAAATGTCTCAGCTAAGAGCGAATATCACTTCCAGGAACCTTGTAAAGCAATGGTTTCAATGTAACAGCCTCCTTAGCAGCGTTAACAGTTAACTTGTTTCCCTCTACATCCATGTCGCTTGAAGGCCACTTAAACATTCTGCTGCCGGCATCCAAACACCTGGCCAGCAGGTTCCGGATCGGCTGCACCAGTGGGAGCGGAGGAAAACATGTATCAATAGATTGTAGTGAGCTCAAGGAGACTATACAGCAGAAAGTGTCGGCACTCATAGGACAGCGTGTACCGCAGATCTCCACAGATAGCATAGAGTTATGCTGTGTACAAACTACAGGTTTCCGGGAGAGGAAACTAAACCTATCATTGTGGACAACGAACGCATAGCTCACTTTCATTACTGCCCTCGTTCCATCTGTGTAAACGACGACTGAATCTGGATAACATCCAACAACGGATTCAGGATTACTTCAAGTCGTCGTACTACCCACGGAGGTACCCCACTTGGCTGTCTGACAAGGGAAGAAACCGAAGGTACATGAAACAATCTGTGACTGTTATCCAAGCGTATTCCAACCAGCTGCACTTCGAGGATAAGCAGCGTACAGCAGACTGATTCCATTTTAGAATACCCAAGGACAGCTTGGATCAAGTAGCATCTGTCACAAAATTCCGGCATAGGAGAGAAGCATTTGCTGGCGCCTCAGGTGTACAGGCAGCACACCAGATTCAGCGAGCAGGGGCCTGTTCCACGAACGAACTTTGCAACGTTTCAGTGCGCACTTTTCAGTTCAGATTTTGTTCCACCATCACTTTTCAGATTTAGCTTGTAAAGTGAAAAATGAAAAGTTGGGAATCTTTTCACTTTTCAAGCCTGTTATGTTCCTCCATTGGTACATAAATGCAAAGTGCAAAGAAATGAAGTGAAAAGTTTTCAGAAATCATGCAAAGAGAAGATTCCCTTTTCATCTGTTAATTAACGAGTATGTACACGAGTTCCTCGGGGTAGAATTTGGTTTAGTGATATAAACACGTTACAACGAGAGCTTTTGTTAGCATCAAGTGCGGACAGTTATAAAGAATCCAAAAAGAGAACGTACTGCGACAGGATTAATTTTCATAACCTCACTTCGACGGAAATTCGTGAGTGATTTCTTATTACCCCAACACAGGCTGACTATATTCTTGAAATGATCGGTCATTTATTGAAACATGCAACAGAAGGAAGTCAATTCCTTTCTGAAAATGAATAAATTCTTGTATGTTTACATTGGTTAGTAAATGGTGCCCAGCTGCACAGTGTAGCAGCAATGCATGGGACATCAAAAGCAATTATTTGCAGAATTGTTACCAAATTCGTAGATGTTAAAATGTAATATTTCCTACCATAGTACGTTGGTCTGATAATCTACTCAATATAGCGACGGGATTTCTAATGAAGGATGAATTTCCCTCTGTGTGTGGATGTGTTGGCGGTACTCCCGTTAATAATGATGGGAGTCATCACTTAAAAGGTTATATTTTAAGTTGCCAAAAAGGATGTCCTGTTGCTCCATGACAACTTCCAGCACGCCAGCTACTTGTAATAACCTTTCTTTCCCATGATAAAAACTTCAAAACTAATGGTACCACAATTATACCGTCAAGTTCACCGCGAAAAATAAAGCATTAAAATCATAGAGTATTAGGCCTATATCTAAACTTGATAGGATCACTCATTCACAAAGACTTTTCACTTTGCGAAAAAATTGAAAGGTACAACTTACATCATGGTGGAAGAGAAAGACTTCGCACATTGCAAGAATTGAAAAGTCAAAGTTTGTTTATGGAACAGGCCCCAGGCTACAACTGGACTTCTACGAAAAGCTCCCGTTGCCAACCTACATGGTACATGCTATTTTTTCGCAAGGACCCTTCGCCTTGCTGATCCGTATGCTGCACTGCCATAGTCTAACCTGAATAAAATATGTGCCCTATAAAATTGTAGGAGCATCGTACGGTCTGCCTCCATTTAACTGCCGCACGTGTAACTCCCATGATAATTTGCCACCGAAAACGAGCCCAAGAAATCAGTAAGTGGCAACCACAGGAAGAGCAACATTCCCTTAGATAAGCTCAGGATGGGAGTGAAGTGTGCGCTTCTGGCAAAAATGTACTTTGCAGTTGAAAACCGAAAGCCATATTCTAAAGTCCACAATTCCAATTTCCTAATAACCGCTGTAACTGTCGCTTGGCGACTGCCATATAGTACGAGCTATAATGCAAAGCAAAATCGTCTACAGAGCGACAGTATTATTGCTGAACCAGCAGCAGTGACAATACTGTTTATTTGCAATCGCGAACAGAGGGACAGACACTAAGAACCAATCCCTGTGGGACTCCATTTACCCTAACGTGGTACTGCGCACATGGCCTCCCTACTCGGACACGGAATACGATGTGCATTCAAGTTCTAAGGCCTCCGATCTTTTTTCTCCAGACTGGAAAGAAATAGAAACATGTGTATTGTTTTCAAAGGAGCCCGTGTTCGTTGTCAAAACGTCACAGAGATGGCAGCACTATACGACCGATGGATTTTTAGCGCCAGCCGCGAGAATGAGAACTGTTTTAGATACTTAAAATGGTGACATTTTCCTTATGTGAACAGCGTGCAATCATTCGTTTTTTGAATTTGCGTGGTGTGACACCAATTGAAATTCATCGACAGTTGAAGGAGACATGTGGTGATGGAGTTATGGATGTGTCGAAGGTGCGTTCGTGGGTGTGACAACAAGCCGAAACAACCTCGGGCTCGCACAAGCCGGTCTGACGACATGATCGAGAAAGTGGAGAGAATTGTTTTGGGGGATCGCCGAATGACTGTTGAACAGATCGCCTCCAGTGTTGGCATTTCCGTGGGTTCTGTGCACACAATCCTGCATGACAACCTGAAAATGCGAAAAGTGTCATCCAGGTGGGTGCCACGAATGCTGACGGACGACCACAAGGCTGCCCGTGTGGCATGTTGCCAAGCAATGTTGACGCGCAACGACAGCATGAATGGGACTTTCTTTTCCTCGATTGTGACAATGGATGAGACGTGGATGCCATTTTTCAATCCAGAAACAAAGCACCAGTCAGCTCAATGGAAGCACACAGATTCACCGCCACCAAAAAAATGTCGGCCAGTGCTGAAAAAATGATGGTGTCCATGTTCTGGGACAGCGAGGGCGTAATCCTTACCCATTGCGTTCCAAAGGGCACTACGGTAACAAGTGCATCGTACGAAAATGTTCTGAAGAACAAGTTCCTTCCTGCACTGCATCAAAAACGTCCAGGAAAGGCTGCGTGGGTGCTGTTTCACCAAGACAACGCACCCGCACATCGAGCTAACGTTACGCAAACATTTCTTCGTGAAAACAGCTTTGAAGTGATCCCTCATGCTCCCTACTCACCTGACCTGGCTCCTAGTGACTTTTGGCTTTTTCCAACAATGAAAGACACACTCCGTGGCCGCACATTCACCAGCCATGCTGCTATTGCCTCAGCGATTTTCCAGTGGTCAAAACATACTCCTAAAGAAGCCTTCGCCACTGCCATGGAATCATGGCGTCGACGTTGTGAAAAATGTGTACGTCTGCAGGGTGATTACGTCGAAAAGTAACGCCAGTTTCATCGTTTTCGGGTGAGTAGTTAGTTAGAAAAAAAATCGGAGGCCTTAGAACTTGAACGCACCTCGTACATGGAGGGACAAAAAATTAGCAATAAATACTGGCAAGTTACCTCGGAATCTCCGTAGATACAGGACTGAAAGGATACCATTATCACCACATAGTGTCAAAGGCCTTTTCTACGTCAAAGAAAACATTCACTAAATGCTGTTTTCAAAGAAATCCATTTTAGTTTTTGACATATTTGAAAGTTAGATAGAATAGGACTGACAAGTTTTAATTGTTTTAAAACACCATTAATTTATGTTACTCACATTTATGTATTGTTCACATTTTTTAAATTATTAACCTGGCATGTTAGTCTTAAGAGATTAACACTCATATTTTATACGATATACATATGGTTAAAGAATGTCCCGGATCTTGACCTAAAGGTTGTCTACGGCTGAAGATGCCCAAATAATGGGTGAAACATGTACCTGATAAGTCTACATAAATTCATGTAGATTCAAACCACATTAAACGTGGAAAGTATTGAATAGGTGGTTTTATTAAATTATCCTCGAGATTTTATGCCTGATCAGTTAGTAGCAGAGTTATTGTTATTACAAAGATAGCACTTCCATGAACTATATCGTTAATAAGCTGGCCATACACGGAGAGATATTTTAACAGGCCTCGCCTTTGGAGCCAGATCCGACGGGCCGCCTGTCAGGTGTGACCTTCAGAGACCAGGCCTGCTGCTCGCCAACCTTGTTGTGTTGTGCAACATGATCTGTCAACAGTCCAGACCCTCCCATTAATTGAATGATCCGTGACTTCTCAGTAGGCCAAGCCTCATCCGCTGGCCTTAAAAGTTAGTTTGAAATCCTTGCCGATCGAATCTGCCGTACTTAGAACTGTGCGATGGACGTTGAATCAGACAGTATCCAGAGGGAAAGAAAATTCTGCTGTCGCGTTTCTTGGAAAGTGCATTTCGCTGTATGTTAAATCATGCAAAAAGAAAAATCGATCAAAGTGGATAAAATAATAGACCAGACAGTGAGGCAGCTTTAGACACATGCTCCTCATACAACACCTGAGAGAAAATGAACCAGACGATTACAAGAATTATTTGCAAATGGACCAGAGCGATTATGATACGCTGTTAGGTAAGTATGTATGGATTTTTCTCATTATTACGTGAAATGTTTACTTGTAATACATATACATAATGATTTGTTGATAGCGTATTTATAGTAGGCATTGTAGCTTCTAAGCTGAAGAAAGAGGATACCGTAATGCGACAAAGCATACCACCTGAGAAATGCGTGATTGCGACGCTGAGAATTTTAGCTACCGCCCGGTCTTTCGAAGATTTGAAATTTGCAACAGGAATTGCAGTTCAGACATTTCAATAAATTTCCCCATCAGTGCCTTTGTCCACTCGATGCTTTCCTTACAAGAGGCTTGATCTGTGAGGAGAGGTCCTTCCGTTGAGGTGCTGACAAAAGGTCTTGCCTGTAGCAGAAAACGCCTCAAACCAGCCTCTTTCAATAACGAGCAGTTCTAGCCTGTCGGTACGCATTACAAAAGACCTCGCCTGTCAAATTCCTTTCCATGTATGGCTAGCTATAGACTATCATGTCCTAAATGGCGGCATTTCCTTTCAGATATCAGCACGGCAGATGAACTGGACTCAATAGTGTCACTAAATGTTATCAATGAAGAAAGTATTTTACTTGATGACATTTTCCTTGGTTTTGGCAATGACACTAATCACGCTGGAAGAGAAGAATCTGGGGAGGGTCATATTATTTCCTACAGCCCAGATGAAAATGTGATCAGTGACATTGTTGAGGATGAAAGAGGAGAACCTATAGTTGGTGACGTTCTTGGTGATCAGAATGAAGAGCCAATGATTGGTAATACCGTAAGCGATGGAAGAGTAAATCCTGTGCTTTGTGATAATGGTGATGAAATAGAAGAAAGTGTAGGCCTAGGTGGTAAATATGTAGTATAGTATATGGCAATTAAAATATTAATCAGTCACAAAATCAACGAGGACGAAAACACTGGAAAAATGAAGAAATCTGGAAAAAGAATATGAGGTAAAAGTTAAGGAACTCTCCGAACAAGAATATACCTCGGTTAGTGGAAGAAATATGCATGAGAAAGAATTCTGATATTATCAATGTGAATGCACAGCAAACTTTCCAATAGAGCAACGATCGAAAAATTCATCAGCAGTATTACAGTTTAGGTGACTGACAGTAACTTTGTAGGCCCTACATACAAGGAAAAGTAAGAGTTGTGAACGTTGCAAGGAAGCACAAAAAAGGGGACAGCAAACAACAGCATTCAAAGCCTTACTTTTTTGCTGATGCTAATGGTGCAGAGAAGGAGGTCTGCAAGGGTGTTTTTAAAGTGCTTTTGTGCATATCAGATTCAAGGATTGCTAGAGCGCTAGCAAAGATAACACCACAAGATCGCACAACAAAACATGTGACTCTGTTAATAATATAAAGAATTTCATTAAAATATTTCCTGCCTATGAATCACATTCATAGCAGACATAAATATCCCAACCAGCGATATATGTCTCCGAATTTAAATGTTAAAAAAAGGTATGATTTGTATAAAATTAATTGTTATGAACAAGATCTTCAGATTATCCCAGAGAGTTTATACATTTTTCGTACCATCTTCAATAATGAATTCAATTTGCGTTTTCATCCCCCATTAAAAGATACCTTTAAAATGTGTGACCTATTGAACAATCAAATTAAGGCTACTGACAATAAAGAAAACAAAAGGCATTTATCACAAGAACGAGCTGAACATCATTCAAAGGCAGAAGAAGCTCGTCAGTCCATGAATAAAGATGCTTTGAATGAAAGTGCACGTCATAGCATTTGATTTAATGAAGACATCGCCCACTCCAGTAGTTACAGTTGGAACCTGCTATTACAAGCGACGGTTATGGACTTATTTATTGGGTATTCATGACACGAGGACTGATGAAGTTCATACCTACATCTGGAATGAGAGCATCACCTCACATGCTCCACAAAACATTTCATCGTGCTTACTACATTACATCACAAACTTTGTGAAAACAGGTCACTTAATTATGTATAGTGATCAGTGTGGTGGGAAAAACAAGAATTTTAAACTGGTTTCTGTCTTAGATTTTATTGTAAGTAATCATAATACTAGTGTGAAGGAAATAGACAATAAATTTTTAATGTCTGGCCATTCCTACCTACCATGTGATCAAGACTTCGGATTAAATGAGAGATAATACCAATATAGTTGGTCCCGTTATTGGATATTATAAATTTCCAGTTAACTCATTCCTGGTGGCCAGCGTTTCACCCCAGTGTGCCAAATTGGGCTGATCAGTTGGTAAATAGCACACCTACCAAGACGACTGGCTAGTGCATATCGCGGAGGCCACTGCGTAGGCTACTTGGAGACACCGGCATGCCAATGCACTTTGAGAGACTATCTCATTTTCAAAAATTGATGCCTGCCTGGCCATCAGATGATACAGATGTTGATTCCCATAGGGAACGTGAAATATTTGTCCCGAATGAGTAAATTTATACTACCAATATAGTTGGTCCATTACTGGACATTCTTCTTGTTTTCGAATGGGTCTACTATGGACCACGTTAAGCATCATTCATTTACGGTTCTTCCTCTTTCGATCGGACCAGTACTTCATCCTTTCGGAGTGGGCTTCTTTACGTTCTCGTGACCAGTTGTAGCCGGTCCGTTTTTTGCTACTTTGATCTTGGAATCCCTTAATTTTGTTGATGATTTTTCTGTATTCCTGTCTGTTGTATACTACCTGCTGTGATATATTATTTTCCTCCATATCCTCCTTGACCCCTTTAAGCCAGCTAGTTTGTGTCTTCCTGTTCTCCATGTATTCCAGAATTCGCTTGGCTGTTCTCTCTGGTGGCATTCTTTTAATGTGTCCGTAGAAGCAGAGTCTTCTCTTCTTGAAGGATGTTGTGATTTTTTCGGTCCTTTTGTATAGTTCCTCATTTGGTCGCCGTCTAAATTCTTGACCCACTTTCCTGGGCCCTAGTATCTTCCTCAAGATCTTCCTTTCCGTCTTTTCAATGTTTACTAGTAAGCCCTTCCTGTTCAGTGGAATACATTCGACCGCATATAGACTTTCTGGTTTGATGACAGTGTTGTAATGCCTGATTTTTGCAGTGAATGAAACTGATTTTTTATTGTAGACATTTCGACATAACTGGTATGCTGCTTCCATCTTTCCTGCCCTTTCCTGTAATGCTATTCCTGGTAGTCCTGTTAGGGTTATCCATTCCCCTAGATATTTAAACTTCTGTACTCTTTTAATTGTTCCATATTTGGTGACAATATTTTGTGTCGGATCCTTTTTGTCCTGAATCATTAATTCCGTCTTTTCGAAGGATATCTGAAGTCCCGTCTTTACAGCAGTCTCTTGAAGTGTTTCAATTTGTACCTTGGCTGTTTCAGTGTCTTCTGCCAGTATTGCCATATCATCTGCGAATGCTAGACAGTCAATTTTGACTCCAGATCTTCCCAGTGATATTCTAATTCCATCAGTCTCTTCCTCCCCTCTCTGACCACTTTTTCAAGTACAACATTAAACAGGAGTGGTGACATCCCGTCCCCTTGTCGGACACCTGTTTCGATCTTGAATGGTTTTGACAACATACCCATAAACTTAACCTGTGATGTAGTGTCAGTGATGGTTTCTTTGATTAAATTTCTAGTTTTTTTTATCTATCCCAAACTCTTCTAATGTGCTTATCAAGGTTGCTCTGTCGACTGAATCGTAGGCTTTCTTAAAATCCACAAATACAATCACTAGATTTTTGGCTGTGAGTGCACGATTACTGGACATTATTAATACATAATACAATATATATAGCCTCTTTGGCAAAATAATTACAAGATACTTAATAATGTCAAAAATTTGGAAGCCATTCTTCTCAGAATCAATTATTTGGCACTTCAGCCTCTATGGTTCTGAGCACCTCAATTAAGGCCACAGCCGCTTCCTTCCCATTCCTAGGCCTTTCTTATCCCATCGTCACCTTAAGACCTATCTGCATCACTGCGACGTAGAACAAATAGTAAAAACAAATGGGGAAATCACGAGAAACCATCTTCAGGACTGCCGACAGTGCGGTTCGAACCAACTATCTCCCGAATGCAAGATCACAGCTGCGCATCCAACTTGTAAATAAATACGCCTGCATGTTCTTTATTATTTATCATTATAATTCAATATTTTCAAAGGTCATTGTCACAACCTTCAGTTTATAGAGTCTCGGGTTAAATTCATGGCCAGGTCTGGTTAATTCCATGGACGCAGGAACAGGGTGTTTGTGTTCGTCTCAACACATGCTCTTCAGAGACACACAACTCACCACCAAACAACCAAACACGCACCCAACCAACGGAGAAACACGTAATAGCAAATATCAGTTGCGTGCACTGAACCCCATCTACCCAGGCTTTGCTGTGGTAAAGAACTTTGTATTAACATTTACCAATTATTCTTTAGAACTTTTTAAATAATGTTTTTAAAAAAATATTGCGAACATCTAAGCCAAGCCTAGTACAGCTGTCACGACAATCCGCTCGCACTACTGCAGTTCAGCTTCTCCAGCGAGCTGCATTTTCTTGCCTGCGCGATAAGAGTGCTAACCCCAGCAAAATTTTTAGGTCGCTTGGGTGATGCATGCACTTGAAGCTTCCTCGAGACGAAGCTGTGGCACCTCCCTCGACAACAATTTGCGGTGACAGGCCAGGTAAGGGGTGTTAGTTTTAACTCATTGGGCCCGAGCCACGGAACCGTTCCGTGCTTCGTCTCGGTGGACCAAACGCTGGACCACGGAACTGTTCCGTTGTCTCATTTTACTACGTAATTCTACTTTTCTTCAAGAGATGGCAGAGTGAGTTGCATTTGTGATTTGTGTAGGGACTCTTTCTTTGCAATGTTATATGCTCTTTGGTAATATATATCGATAGTGTGCTTGGTAATATTAGTTTGAAGTGGGCTATCTCTACCTTTGAGATTCGCTTGTAAACAAGATGGCTGCCAGTATAGAACTGCTATTTACAGATATATAACCCCTTTTAGGAAGTAATGATAATTAGGAATGTAATTTTTTCAGTGAAATTAGTAGTAATATTAGTACTAGTGTGAGCAATGCTCCTGAATAACAAATAGATGTGGAAATCGAAGAGAAAGTGCAAAGAGAAAACTGGGTTACAGCTCAGCAGGCGGACTGAGTAGGCCTACGATCCCTAATGCTAATAAAATAAAGTGTTTTACTGTATTCCTTCCTCCGCAGTTTGTGGTATGGAAGCCTTTTGTGTTCATGTATATTTAAATCTTTAATGGTCTTGTAACTAAGAAATTTCTCATGATATGAAGCGACACTATATTTCCTCCAAAATAATCCCAGCGCCAATGCAGTTTCAATCCAACAAATATGCAGGGCTCAATGGGTTAATACTTGACACTGAAAGTCTTCAGCGCAACACACTAGAGTCTGCTAGGAAATTATCAACATCTTAACAGTATAGCCAACTGCACATCGTCTTGCTAATAAAAATAGAGCAACCGGGCGAGTTGGCCGTGCGGTTAGGAGTGTGCAGCTGTGAACTTTCATCCGGGAGATAATAGTTTACAACCCCACTGTCGGCAGCCCTGAAGATAGTTTTCCGTGGTTTCCCATTTTCACAACAGGCAAATGCTGGGGCTGGACCTTAATTAAGGCCACGGCTGCTTCCTTCTCACTCCTAGCCCTTTCCTATCCCATCATCGCCGTAAGACCTATTTGTGTCAGTGTGACGTAAAACAACTAGCAAAAAAAAAAAAAAAAAAAATAATAATAATAATAATAATAATAATAATAATAATAATAATAATAATAATAGAGCCAGTATATGAAATCAATTGTAATATAAAAGAATATATTTCAGTCTTGGGTTTTGGCATGTATACAGTTTTTCCGAGCAATGTATTGTTGGCACGTGTAGAGTATGTGTTCCGATAGCCGCAGAAAAATATTTAGGTTGCCCAGCATGAACACGTAGTTAAGCGCGAATGGTGGTCTGTGATGGTGGTATATAGTGAACTTTTGTAGTGTTCCCTCGGATAATAGGTGAAGGTTTTGCAAGTTCTGTGGCATTCTTCATGAATATAAAATGTGTTATGCGTCGTGACAAATATTTTCCCTCATTTGTTGTTGATGTACGTACACTCAGTATGCGAGTGAAACTATAAAACTTCATCGACGGTAAAATACCACTTAAATTTTGCTGATTAGTTTAGATTAGGCTTCTTAAGTATAAAACTAATAGCCCCAGTGTATTTTTGTGAAAACCATGACTGTACTATCCCGAAGCGTCACCCAATAAAACTGTAAGTACATTGTTTAAAATATGCTATAGATTAAGTTACAGTGGTATCGTCACTGCCGTGAATATCAATATGCAAGTACAGTCATAGTAAAAAGTATTTGTACACTTAATACTGAAACAAAAATACTTTACTTAGTACACTTATTGTCATGTACATTGTATAACATCAATAGGTTCCTTTCTGTACACTATGTAAAGATATATACATAACAAAACATAAAATTGATAGACATCTCTGTCAATAATACATAAAGGAAAATACCACGACTTCCTACTCATGAAAAGTATTTGAACAGTCCGGTTTTACTTCCATTCGCCACTGGTTTTAGTACACATTTAGTATTTTGTTGGCAATTGTTTTGATTTTACAATGACCTCAACCCGTCTAGGCATTGAATGAACTAGCTTGGAGGTGAAAGTGGGCTCAATCTTACCCAATTTTTCCAAAACAGCCATTTTCAAAGCTGGCTATGATGAAATATTTCTTGTGTTTAGTCTCTCTTTAAGATAAGCCCACACATGTTCAATCGGATTCAGATCCGGAGATTGGGAGAGTGTTACCATATATTTAGGTGTGTTGTATAAATCCACAAGCGTGTATCAAGGGCTGTATGCTTTGGATCATTATCCGGCATGAATGCATAATTACACAGAAGTCCAATTTTTTCGGCACTAGATGCTAGATTTGTCTTCAAAATTTCAATATAGTATTAACGGTCAATCTTTCCACCTATGAACTCTAAAGAACCTACTCCAGCTGAGATCATGTACTCCCAAACCATTTAACAACCTCCACCATACTTCACTGAAGGAAGCAGATTTCTTTGAGTTCTTTGTTCGTTTTCCTCCACACCGTTTTGCCATGTTCTTTAAAAGAGTGATTATACCTGCATCAGTAAATATAACTCGATCAAAGAATTCTAGGAGTACGTTTAAGGTCTGTAGCATATTGCAGTCTTTTCTTCCAATTTGCTGGGGGTAATTAAAGGTTTCTGCCATTCGTATATAAACTTTTGAACTGAGGAAGCATAGATATTAAGTTTTAAAACATTTCCTAGTTCAGACCTCAGTTTTGCAGCACTGATTCTAGGATTTTTCTTAACTTTCCTGAGAATTAGTCTTTTAGTTCGATTGTCGAGTTTGCATGGACGTCCACATCTACGTGCATTTTAAAAAGTTTTTCTCTCATCGAACCAGTCAATAATTCCTTGAATTGTAGATCTTCGTCTCTTCACAAGTTTTAATATTTCCGAGAGCGATTTACAGGAATTATGAGCCTGCAGTATAATTTTTCTCTCTTCTTCCGTTGTTTCTTTCATTTTGTGGCCCATCTTACTGATTGACTGTATCACTTATTTAGAACGACTGAAGCACAACTGACTTCGTACAAGAAGTGACCTTTACTGCCTACCTGCGTTGCAAGGGATGTCATCAACTACTTTGATGTGAAGATAAACCACCTGTATGAATACTTTATATGCACCTATACTTCGAACTTATTGGATGATACGTTCCTTAAAACAAGCATTTCTAATGTACTGTTGTTATTTCCGGAACGTATTCATTATCATGTTTCGCGAAATACCAAAATATAGAAAAGTAGTGAAATTTCTATCAGTCTATGGACAATGCGTCAACTACAAACGACACCATTCCTTAACATTTAAGGTGTATGTACACTTTTTCCTATGACAGTATGTGCGAGCGTGTGATTGAAAATATTCTTGAAAGATGACTCTCAGGTAGACCCTTCAACGAAAAATGCAGCCTTATAAAATGGTAATGAAGACCATACAGTGTACTAGGGCTACGAATGTTTATTTTTTTTTTTTAAATTTGCAGCTGGGGTAATGAATATGTTCGCCGCACGCCACTGGCAAATACATCCCTCCACAACATGTATAACACAGTTCGCTCCAAAGACCCCAAAAGGGTGAGAGAAAAGTAGTAGAACAAGGGATAAGTAGGTTTCCGTTTTGATGTATCAACATTACCTACCAGGGAGCCCTGTTCCATGAACGAACTTTGCAACTTTCCACTTTGCACTTTTCAGTTCAGATTTTGCTCCACCATCACTTTTCAGATTTCGCTTGCAAAGTGAAAAGTAAGGAATCTTTCAAGTTTTCAAGCCTGTTATGTTCCTCCACAGGTACAGAAATGCAAAGTGCAAAGAAATGAAGTGAGAAGTTTGCAGAAATCTTGCGAAGAGGTGATTCCCTTTTCATCTGTTATTTAACAAGTATGTATACCAGTTTCCCGGCGTAGAATTTGGTTTAGTATACAAACACGTTACGAATAGCGCTTTTTTATTTAAGCATCAAGTGAGGACAGCGATGAAGAATCCAACAAGACAACGTAGAAAGACAGGATTAATTTTTACAACCACACTTCAACGGAATTTTGTGAGTGATTTCGTATTACCCCAACACAGGCTGACTATATCCTTGAAATGATCGATCATTTATTGAAACATGCAACAAAAAGAAGTCAATCCCTTTCAGAGTAAGAACAAATTCACATATGCATACATTGGTTAGTACATGGTGCCCAGCAGAATGGTGTAGCAGCAACGAATGAGACATCAAAATCAATTATTTGCAGAACAGTTACGAAAGTCATGTTACAGTAAATGTAATACTTCCTAACAAAGCACGTTGGCCTGATAACCCACATAATATAGCAACGGGATTTCTAATGAAAAGCAAATTTCCTTCTCCGTGTGGATGTGTTGATGGTGGGGGAGAGTGGGGCAGTTTCATACAGGGAGTGGGTTTTCATGCAGTTTTAAATTTCCCACCCTTGAGGCTAGAGAGTGCCATCTTTTTTTATTTTATATTTACTCCTTTTGACTTCATCTACTTCCTGTGCAAATTGTAGAATCATAGCATCTGCTGAAGAGAAGCTGTGCAGAAAAGTTTAATTTTGGTGATTTTTTAAATCTTCAAGCTATGAAATGATGATGATGATGATGATGCTTGTTTTTTAAGGGGCCTAACATCGAAGATCATCGGCCCCTAATGGAATGAAATGGACGACATGGTATATAATAGTTAAAATTTTAAAATATAACCACTGACTAGAGTTAGAAAATGGTGAAGAAAAATGAATATGAGATTAAAACAATCAGTGGATCTAATTTGCAAAGCCTTATTTTCTAATAAAAAAGAGAAATACAGAAAACAAAGCAATAAGGCATTGCCTGGAAGTGCATATATATATATATATATATATTGTACAGCAATGCCGACAATGTAACTGCCCCCTTGGCAGCCTGATATGCTAACTCGTTTCCCTCTACAATCATGTGGCTTGGGAGCCACAGAAACCAGATTCTGATGCCGGCATCCGAACACCCGGCCAACAGGTCCAGGATCCGCTGCACCAGAGAGTGCCGAGGGAAACAGGTATCATTAGACTGTAGCGAGCTCAAGGAGTCAGTACACAGAAGTAAGTGTCGGCGCTCATTGGACAGTGCGTACCGCAGGGTTTCACAGATAGCATAGAGCTCTGCTGTGTACACACTAAAGGTTACGGGAGAGCAAAAATAAAACCTATCAGTGTCGACAACGAACGCACAGCCCACTTCAGTGTGTTCTCATGCCATCCGTTTAAACGACGTCTGAGCCTCAATACCGGCCAACAACGGACAGGAAGAGCCTCCGATAAATCAAAGGGTCCATGTATTCCTTCAAGCCAGTGTGCACATCCAGGATTATTTCATGACATCATACTACCCACGGAGGTACCATACTTGGTTGTCTGAAAAGGCAAGGAACCGAAGGTACGTGTAACAATCTGTGACTGCTATCCAAGCGTATTCCAACCGGCCATGTTGCTCGAGGAGAAGCAGCTTACAGCAAACTATTGCCATTGTTGAATACGCAAGGATAGTTTGGATGAAGTGGCATCTGTCGTAAATTAGCAGCATACGAAAGAAGCATTCGCTGGCGCCTCAGGTGTAAAGGCAGCACACCAGACTCACTGAACAGGCTAGCTAACAGGGCTTGTAGGAAACGCTCCTGTTGCCAAACCGAACTCCGCCGTGGTGCATGCTGTTCAGCTTCGCAAGCACTCTTGGTCATGCTGAGCCATATGCTGCACTCCCGTAGTCTAGCCAGGATAAAATACATACCCTATAGAACCTTAGGACCACCGTGCAGTCAGAACCCCAATTAGTGCTGCTACGAAACTTCATGATATTCAGCTTCTTACTGCATTGCTCTTTTAACTGCCGCATGTGTGGCTCCCACGATAATTTGCTATCGAAAAGGAGCCCAAATAATCGGTGTCAACAACAGGAAGAACGACATTTCCTCAGTATAGCTCAGGTTGTGGGTGAAGAGTACGGAGCCGACAAAAGTGGATAACAAAACTTAGCGTTGGAAAACCGAAAGCCATGTTCTAAGGCCACTGTTCCACTCTCGTAATAGCTTGCTGTAATTGTCGCTCCGTGACAGCAATATTACACAAGCTATAGTGCAGAGCAAAATCATCCACATATAGCGACAGTATTATGGCTGAACCAGCAGCAGCAACAATACCGTTTATGGCAATCGCGAACCCTAAGGACCGATCCCTGTGGAATACCATTTCCCTGAATGTGGTATTGAGAATATGTCCTCCCTACTCGCACACGGAATAGACGGAGGGACAAAAAATTCGCAATTGACCTCAGAATCTCCATTGATGCAGGACTGAAAGGATACCATATCGCCATGTGGTGACATAGGCCGTTTCTAAGTCACAGGAAACAGCTACCAAATGCTGTTTGCAGAGAAATGCATCCTGGACAGAGCTTTCCAGCCATACCAAGTGGCCATTGGTCGAATGAGCGGCTCGAAAACCACACTGGTACTCGGACAAGAGTCCTCGTTTCTCCAGACACCACACACATCAGCGATTTACCATCCTCTCAAATAGTTTACAAAGGCAGTTTGTAACACAAATCGGTCAGTAACATTCTGCATACTTATCCTCTTTTTCAGGCTTGAGGACAGGAATGATGATGCCCTCTCGCCACTGAGACGGAAACTCGCCCTCTATCCATATTCGGTTCAACACACGAAGGAGATATAGTAGCCTATTCTCACTAAGGTGCTTCCACATCTGGTTATAGATGCTGTTTGGTCCAGGAGGCGTGCCCTTGCAAAGCGTTAAGGCACTGCGGAGTTCACACCATAAACGGCACGATATAGTCCTCTGAAGCTTGAGTGGCAAAACTAAGTTGATGACGTTCTGCCTCCCGCTTTAGAGCAAGGAAATCACGATGGTAATTCCCGGAACCAGATACATCCACGAAATGGCTAGCTAGATGGTTAGCAATCGAGAGTGGTTCAGTGACAATGCTTGGATACCCGAAATACGTCGAAGTTTAGTCCGCACTGGAGATAACGGAGTATGTATTGTCATAGACTACGTACACCTCTCCCACGAAGCTTTCTTACTTTGGCGAATAAAAACTCACGCCTCAGAGCAGATTTTCTAAATGTTACTATTTGGCAACAGTAGGCTGTCTACGGAAACGTTTATGAGCGCAACAGCGTTCTTTGATAGCGGCTGCTAATTCTTCATTCCATCGATGAACAAGTTTTCGTACAGGAGTCCCCGAGAAGGACAGGATGGACCCCTCAGCAGCAGCAAGAATAACTTGGGTGATGTAAGTTATTTCCTCGCCGACGGTCTGCCTGATATCATCGTTAAAGACAGCTAGAGATGTGTACTTTGGCCAATCAACAAGTTTAAGAATCCATCGAGGAGGAGCCTCGACGGATTTTTGTCTCAAAAAAGTAAGGATGATGGAAAAATGGTCACTGTCACAGAGATCATCATGTGTATTCCACGGAAACAGCGGAACCAACGTACGGCTGCATAGACTTAGGCCTATGCGAGAATATGTGCCGCTTCGTACACTGAAAATACATAAATCCAGCTCTGTTAATGATCTTTCCAGCTCTCGTCCCCGGGGGCAAGGCGCTTCAGAGCCCCATATGGGGTGATGGACATTAAAATCACCCAATAAGAGGACGGGAGGTGGAAGCTGATCTATAAAATCAGTGACATCATTTAGGTTAAGAGCCTGGCTTGGTGGAAGATAAACGCTACACACTGTTGCTATGACAGGCAATGGTACCCGCACTGCAATTGCTTCCAGTGCGGTCCGTAGAGTGACCTCTTCGTATAAGTTCAGACTGGACAAAAATACCCACGCCATCAGACGCCCGGCAGGCATGTCGTTCTGTCGAGTATACCGTATGATGACTTGTTCAGAAGTTTATCTCCTGAATACAAACTATACTCCCAGCGTACTCATTAATAAGCTGACGTAGCTCAGTAAGATGCCTGTCATAACCGTTACAATTCCACTGTAACATTGCCATAGTGTGGGCGTGGACTTCTGAGGTTCAGGTTAGAAGCAGCGTAATGCTACCTAACCTACACTCGCATCCCCATCCAAAGATGGAGATAAATGCTCCGATGCATGCCTTGATTATCTTCGACGTAGTCTGGGGGCGGGTTTTCTTCCTACGAAGGGAGCGCACAGCTTTTCCCGGAGGAAGACCCACTGGCGCAGAATCAGGCCCTCCAGGTGAAGGGCGTGCGGCCCCATTTGCAGGAGATGTGGAAGAACGCCTGGTAAGAGCGCTCTTCTTCCTCGCTGTCGATTACGCGCGGCTTTCGTCAAAATCGCGGAGGTAAAAGACAGCTGAGGGGGAAGGAGACGACGTCTTCCACCCCTTCGGTGCCGACTAAGAAACCTACGCCGGCACAGGCATATTGGTGGTCCAAGGTGGGGATGGACCTGCCTTCGAGCTCGTTCTCTTTGCGGCGTTGCTCACAGGAGAAACTGCCGCCTTGGGTGCAGCAATCTTCTTGGAAGGTGTCTCAATAGAAAATGACAAACCTGGGAGAGACTGTACTATCTTGCTGAGGTCTAGTGTCTTGGCCGGTGCATTCAGAGAATTAAACTTAGGGCGCGCTTCCTGATAGGAAAGACCATCCAGGGTCTTGATCCCCTGGAACTTCTTCTCACTCTGATAGGTCGGACAGTTTCGATCTCGAGGAGAGTGAAGACCAGAGCAAGTTAGTGCACTTGTACGGAGGTGTGCACTACTCCGTGCCGTGAGCTACTTTCCCACATGTACCACACACCGACTGATTCGAATAACTTGATAACATATGTCCGAACCTCCGGCATTGATAGCATCGCATAGGAGGCGGGATGTACGGCCTCACATCGCAAAGATAGCTTGTTACCTTGACTTTCTCCGGCAACACTGACAATTTGTAGGAGGCTATGAATGCCCCTGTGGCAACGTCTTCATTGACTTTGCGCGTAATGTGCAGGACGTGTCACGCCACGGTGCTTCATGTCTTCTATCAATTCATCATCAGAGTTTAGAATAAGATCACGGTGGAAAATAACCCCACGAACCAGATTCAAGGTTTTGTGCTCTTCCACTTTGACGGGGATGTCGCCAAAGTTGTCGCACTTAAGCAACCGATCGGCTTGGAGCACAGTGCTCTTCTTTAAATACAAACCACCATTGCGCATTTTCTTCAGGTCCTCAAGTTCACCGTAGACTCCTTCAACGTGGCGACTAAATAGAATCGATTTCACCAGCTTGAAATCTTGCCCATCGGTTCTGGTAGGAAACAGGAACCTAGGGCATCTGCAACCCAGACCAATACGCTGCGCTTGTTCCCAAGGGCTTGTCCCCGTTTGGGAATCAAATGTTAAAGACTCAGGTTGCGAACTACCCGAGGAGGCAGGTGGAGGTGGTTTCGACGCCATGCTCGAAATCTTCCTCTCCGAATGCCACCCACTCCGATCAGTTGTCTCTGTAACCGATCCAAGCAGCCAAGGCAATACCCACCTTTTCATAGCCAGTACTGCCCGTGGTCCGACGATGGACAATGCCAAATACGGGAGGACAGAGGCAATGAGCACTAGGACTCCCGTCCTCCAGTCACCCGCAATAGCATGTACACCACAGCGTGTACAGAGCACTAAATATAGATAAAAATAAATAAAAATTGTACCGGAAGGTACACCTCGCCTCCACGCATTCAAAAGAAGCGCTAATAAAGAACGCTCTCTATTGAACAAAATGTGAAATTGCTACTACATGAAATTGGGACATTAATCAGAAGATAATACTACTGAAGTATCGAGTAGTTGTGTTATTGTGAAGTTGCCTAAACTGACTGGATTTGTTTTGTGCTTGTTTACTTCAAGAAGTTTGAACATTTCTCCATACATGTCATTACAAAAACTGGGGTCATGCACTCTGGTGGAAGGTAAAAGTATTTGTTATTGAAAGAAATTGTGTGTTTATGGGTTTTCTCAAGTAAAGTAACTTTCTTTTCTTTTTAAGGTTTGCAACACTTCTTTCTCATTCTGCCAGTTTTGAATCTGGCCAATAGGAATTTTCTGTAATTATTTTTCAGCCGATCACAGGCTTCTTGTTGGTTTTTTGAGTGTAACTTTTGATTCTGACAATAAAATCGAGAGGAGGTATCTGGATTAGTCCAGAACACTCCCCTCGCGTATATAATCTGAGGCCTTTTCGGCTACCTTGTCTATTGATCACCGAATTTCTGAGTGTGTGTTTGTTAAGATAGGAGGCAGGGCGCCTTATTCTTCGCCAGGCAGTCCAGCAGCCAAGGTGATGTCCACCACGCTTATTTTTCTGTAGCTACCTCCGCAGACATACACAAGGGAAAGGTTCAGATTCCTAATTATATAACCTCCTGTTTTCTAAAATGTAAACCTTCTTTCAGCTAATGTAAAATTTCATAAATTCTTAAAACTGTAAATCAGGGATAGAGAGTGCGTTACCATCTTGAGTTCCCCTTCAACTTAATTTTGAGGTGACTACGATTTTGTAACCGTCTCTCTATTCTGTAAAGTGTTAGATTAATCTCCATTCTAGTCACCTCAGTAGCTTGGTATTAGCCTCTGATTCATCGGGCAGAGCGCCCAGTTAGGGTTGTAAAAGTTTTAGGAGTGAAAGTATACACCTCCATTAATTTTGTGTTCAGGTCAGTAATCTAACCTGTTCTTGTTTCCACGAAGGCCTAATAGCTTGGGTAATAGATACCCCTGTGTAAAAGTAATTTCAATTGTAAATTGTGCCTAGAGAGGCCAGAGATTGTAAGATTTTTGACGTAATGTTGCCTTGAGTAGGCTGTAAAAAATTTATTAATGCTGGAGAGCATGTAAGCTCTTTCCTAAGCTTACTGTAATATTGAGGGGTGCCTTTGGAAGGCCGTACTTGTAATCCTTGGAGCATAGTGCTCTTAAATTGTAATATTCCTGTCCTTGTCTAAACAGTCAGGTTTAGCAAATTTTGTAAACTGGATCTTGTAGCTCAGAACTTGTAAATCGGGGGCTTGAAGCCCAAAATTGTAAAATTCCCTATTCTGGGGCGCTCTTATTTTATCCCCAATTTGTCACTGTTATTTCACTAAGTGAAAAGTTGTTAAGTTTTTTTTAAAAGAAATATATACTTTATTTTTAAAGTTTTAAATTAATATTTGATACTGTAGTTAGACCCATTCTACCCAGCACCTTCTTTCACCTCTGTGTTTCATAGATACCTGGAACAAAAATAATTATAATATGTCCTTTTGGCATTCGGCTGTGCGGGGACCTGTGTTGTCAGGCGGATACTACTTCAAGGGTACGACACTCCCACCCGCCTACGGTTGCCATACACCACGGAATTCATGGACAGTCCACGATTTTAGGATAAATGAAAACATCCAGGCCGAAAAGGCAAATGTCCGCAATATTTGCTGGATTTGAAGTCAATTTCCGGTAATTTAAGAAATTGCTATCAAAGAAGCATCAATATGTTATCCCCTTACCCTCACATTATATAAAATCCGAAGAGAACAGAACAGCTTTCGAGGTATCGAAACAGTGGGCAGTCAGTCATCTCTGATGGTATACAGTACATCCTCTTTGATTTGCGAGATTGCGGTCCATCAACTCTGGCAATGAAGAGTATTATCCTCTTTGATTAGCTTGTTGAATGTTCGCATGGTTTGTTGTGCTTGGGATTCAGTTGTGTTATATTGTATTAAATAGTTATTATTTGCCTGGTGGTTTAATAATGTCGGCTAGATGAAAGGCTAAGTTCAGGGAGGAATATATTGAACAGTTTCCAAGTATAAAGTGAGGAAGAACTGAATATGAAGCTTTCTGAAAAATTTGTGGGTGAGTAACATTACGCTTATACACAGACCCATTGAAATCGTTTCTAAATTGTTAACCGAGCAAGTGCTACATCGTTGTTTTCGTGGAATTTTTTTTATATTATACGGTTTTCCTCTTCACAGTTCCCACATTTCAATCAGTAATGTAAGTAGATGCGATATTCACGACCACGTGCAATCGAAAAAGCATAAGACGGCAGTGGGTTCATCATCTTCCAAACAGCTCACCAGCTTTTTCAAAACACAGGCAGATGGTAATAAAGTAGCTGCAGCTGAAGCTACATTTGCATTTCACTGTGTCAAGCACCATCATTCATACAACTCCAGTTCTTGCACTTCAAAAATTATATCACAGGTTTTTAGTGACTCGAAAGTTGCAGTAAACATTTACAGCGCCAAAACTAAAACAGAAGCCATCGTTAATAATGTGATATCACCGTTCATTGAAGACAGAACAAGGAACACTCTATCGAAGGCCAAATATGTTGGTATTTGAAAATATTTCCTGTTCTTGTTCAGTATTTTGATTATGACGAAAGTGTCCAAAGTAGATTGTCAAATTCAAATGAATATCACAGTGAGAATTCTAGTACAGTAACAGAGTGTGTATACAGTGCCTTTTTAGAACATGGGCTTAGTGATAAAGTATCTGCTTTTGGTGGAGAAAAAGAGAAAACAATGTGTATAAGAAACTTCAGAATAAACTGAATAGGGAAATTTTAGGAGTAGTTTGTCCAACTCATATTTTGCATTATGCAATTCGGACTGGTGCAGATGTCCTCTCTCATGATATTGAGAGCATTATCATAAAGGTTTTTAATTATTTCTCCATATATACTGTTCGTGTAGCATCGCTAAAAGAATTTTCAGAATTTCTTGATGTGACACATAAGGACCTACTTAGACATGTAAGAACTAGGTGGCTCACCATGTTTCCTGCTATAGAGAGGTTCATCCACATGTTTAATGCAAGTCTTACTTTCTTTCATTTGATACGTGTCCTGCTCTTCTCAAGAAATTATTTTTTGATTCTGTTGATGAAATGTATCTGCTCTTCCTGAGTGCAAAAATGAATCCTTTCCAGAGGAGAGTTAGCAGTATTGAGAGGAAAGACATATCGGTGAATGAGGTAAGATTGGAGGTAGAAATATACTGTAAATTTTAGGAGAGAGAGAAAACAGTGTGATTTCGTTACGTCTAAAGTTAAAGAATTAATGTCTGACCTTACACAATATCAGCAGTCTACATTTCTAGGGGAAGTCTATCTTTTCTATCAAACTATTATTGATTACTTGATAAAATGGAGTAAGCCCTTGTCTGATATTAAACATTTTGACTGGATTTTCCTAAACACTGTACCTTCATGGGAAAATGTTGAAAAGTCATTCAAGCGGATGCATGAAAACACAAGCTGTAAATTGAATGAGTCCCTTCTCTTTGACCAAGTACTGAAATTACAGTGTGTTTTGGGGGAGGTAAAAGATGAAAGTTTTGAGAATTTGATATCACACAAGAAATAGGTATTCTTCATTCATAATTGTATTCCTAGTGAGCAGTATTCAGAGTTGCTGAAAATTATGAAATTTTATTTCTCCGTTCCCAGTCATAACGCCAATGTAGAGAGAGAGTCTTTTCCCTCACGAATTCTCAATGGACAGAAGAAAGGAATACGTTAACAGTAAAATCAGTTAATGCAATGTTGCAAATACAGTACAATATGAAAAATGTAAGTTGCAATGAATTTCATAAAGAGAACCAGATGAAGTTCCTTTCATCTGTCCAAGGTTCTGAAAAATACAATTGGTATAAAAAAAAGCTTAAATGATAATGGAACATCGTGTACTGAATAATTAAATGCATATTCTCATTTTTGATAATAAATGCTTTCTTAATGAAGCAGTCCTTCCTCAACTCTGGATCATTAATTAAATGCACATTTCCCTTAGCTTAGGGGCATGAGGACTCCTTATTCCTCACATTTCCATTTCCTTCGATCGATAACGCTGGCCGTAAGTTTTGTCCAGGTTTTGGATTTCTAAATTATGGCAACCCTACACCCACCGCTTCCTGGGTGGTTACAGATACAGGCTATCGAGCGTAGTCGCACACGTAGAAGGTCCATCTCCAAGTAGCACACACATCACAATTTGGAAATGGTCTACAATTAACCCTTTAAAAAAACAATAAAAAATAAAGAGGGGACCATGGCCACAAGACCCTTTAAGTCGCCTTCTACGACAGGCAGGGATTACCTGTGAATGTATTCAGTGCCTCCCATCCACAGGAGGTCAACACATTATACCGAACCGCAATCCATGTCTGCGCCTAGGTCGCCCCTCTTAGGTGCCTCTTACGACAGGCAGGGGATACCGTGGGTGTCTTCTACGTGTGTCCCCCACCCGCAGGTGGTATGTGTTTGGTCCGCGAGAGGTATTTCCCTCAAGTCCGCCGGCAAGCCGGTTAGGACCACCCTATCCACCACCTGGGACGCACCACGTGGGGGTATCACCTCTCCCCCTGCTACACCGGCGTAGCAGGTTCGTGGTCATGCTGTGAAATAGTTACGTAAGTCTTTTGATTCACTGTGTTTGATTCTGAAATAGGTTTCACATAATACTACTCTCTTCTCTGCAACTTATCTATAAGTTACAGTAGTCTCCATAACATACAAAAAGCCACATGGTAAGATTAGTAAAATAACTGCCTATGGAGCACTTTCATACACCCCTACAACCCCTTATATTCATTTTTAAAGCAAAAAGGATATAATTTAAATGTTTTCTAATTATTAACTGCATTCTAGCCACATATCAGTAAAACACAAGTAGGCCTGACTAATAACTTAGGCCTAATGGTAAAATTAAGTGCATCAAGTATTTACTTGTAGGCCTACAGCAGGCACTAATAATTTTTGTTGCAAATGTTTTTAAACTAGTTTACATCCAAATACTGTAAAGCTAAAGTAGCATTAAAAGTAGTCCTATCACCTTCTAATAAATAATTATGTTATATCTCTTTGCAGTTATGGTGCGCAATTACAAGATACATACACATTTCCCAAGTGTAAAATTCCGAAATAATTTTCTCATTGGGGCTCCTACACCTTGCAAACCCTAGTGGCTGGATTACAGGAACATCCTTTCTTGAAATCATCAAGCATCTCCAAAAGATATGCAAGTATTCTAAGGATGATCCCGTACTTGTCTCGTTCGACAATCATGAAAGCCACTGTTCTTTAGAAACTATAATGTCTGGTTGTGAAAATGGATGGTCTTTTTAACATTTCTGCATGGTTTTGCCCAGATGGCCAGAGCGGTACAGTCTAGAGGTACTAGAAGCTTGCATTGTAGATAACCGAGCGTGCCACGATTTGTCTATTACAAGCATTAACAACTTGTTAAAGTTAACAATTCTAGAGATGAATAATCATAGCAAGATGAAGAACTTATGTTCCCGTGTTTAACCATTACATAAATCCTATCTATTTACCCATACTGAGACAACAAATATGCTCAATCTATGTCTGAAGCACTACAGAATAATTTATGATAACGTAAACAGCTTAGAATTACTTACATCCATCTTTCTGTTGCAGAAAATCACTTCACTTCCCAAAAATGTACGCTCCCGACAGCCATTACAGCAAGGAGAATATGCTTGCTTGCTTGCTTACTGATGCTCAAGGTTCTTAAACACTACTAAAGGTTGGGCCCAACGCGAGACGAGCTGCTATTGGTTAACGAAATGACGTCACAGAAGGAGCAAAGCAGCCAAGCCCATAGCGCGCAATTCAGTAGGAATCTCGTAATACCAGCAAACATTACAGTTTCTAAGAACTAATTGCACACCAGACACAAAGTTTACTGCTGTTATAAGATTGAAAGAAAGTACAGCATAGTAGGTTTCATTATTTCTGTTACGAATAAGACGTAAATGTAACGTGACGGCACACTGACCAACGCTCGAAATTTATTAACAAATCCAAGTTCCTCTACTTAGTTTGAGGAAGGCTACGTGCTCTCAAATCTGTCCACATAAATATTTAGAGATACGAAATGTTTGTAATATTAAATGTTGACAGCAGAACTTCCGTAATGGAACTACCACATGTTAACACACGATATGACTCACTTCCGCAGATATCGAGTTTAAAGCTTAACAAATATTATAACAGCAGCAGAAGTAAGTTCATATTCGAAACCTTGCATAGATATTCCTACTTTTTAAAATTAAATAAGAAAGAACAGGAAAAACACTTAATTAGAACACAGTCCTACCTGTGAGATCAGATGTCATGAAGTGGTTGCTTTTGAAGATAAAATCCACTGCCGTGCCTTTCGCCGATGAGCTGCTATGGATTTTTCAGTCCTTGCCCGAATGTTCATTTGTCGTATGCGTATAAATGTTCTCGTCCTAACATACATTTTTACTATTTCTGGTGGTACAGCGGGGAATTTACTGCTAATTATTTGACACACTTTGCGTATAATATTAGGTATGCGTGACAGTTCAGCACGTCCGTGAAAATTAACTCAAATTTCTTTACTTGGTTTAGCCATTCTTCCGGTGGAACGAGTAGACCTCCCCGAGATAACACTTCTATCCATCCCACAGAGGCTGTACCAGAAGATATGGAAAGCATTTTCCCAGTGGGATTTCCCATTGACCCATCATATTTTCTTCCACGGTAGGCGATGTAGCCGGCGAGGTACCGAAATCCCTCTGCTGAACAATCAGGTGTCGCTGTAGATTGCGGTGAATCATTAACGGCACGATTTTCTATCGCAATGTCCCGAATTTCTGTCTCACCTTCAATCATGCGTAATGCTTCAGACATATCCGGCAGTAAATCTACAAGTTTAGATGTCAGTATCACATTATCAGTTTCTGAAATCACTGCAGCTTTATTGGATAACGGAATATTTTCTGAGTTCGAGCCCAGAAGTAACAGTCTCAATCTAAATTTCACCTCGGTTGGTAGCGGATGTTCATAGAAATTCCCGAGTCCTCTTATTTGAGAAAATAAATTTTCCAGACAGTCTTGGTTTAATCGAGCAGTCAAAATGTACTTTATGTTGAGATATTGGAGGTCACTAAAAAGGCCAAATAATGAACGGATGGTCGTCATAAAACCTTTCTGAAATGGGAGCAATTGACTCGATTTACCAACACAGAAATTTCCCACGCAGATATATACACTACAATTGTACTATGAACACAGAAATTTCATTCCAGCTACTATTACACTCTTCACGCAACTGACGAAAAGAAAATAACTGCACGAAAATACAGTAGGCCACTATATAAACCAATAGCAATATACGGAAAGAAACTAAGTATAGATATTACTTGGAAATCCTTTCTTTATAAGGCAGACAGCGATAAACAACGAAATAAGATACACGTGCGGTTGTATGCTACACAGTCACGGTGCTCCTTTGATGACGTCACGCGCAGGACGAGAGAAAACTAACATCTACTGCGCAGCCAATCTGGGCCACCCGTGACTGATGCTTAAGGGCTGTTCTGTTCTGTTCTGTTCTGTTCGGGAAGTTGATATGGGCTCGTTATTTCACCCCAGATCAAGCGGGAAACTACGCGGAGTATAGAAATAGGGTGTTTTGGTGGTAAAAGTCGTTACAGTGTAAACACATAAGTGTCTAAATGTGTCATTAATCGCTATAGTTAGTGAGTGTGTGAAATCCAGCTTAGGAGTAGTCAGATAGAGAATTTATGAGTGAATATGATATCATTCGGTAGGTGTATTTTGTAGACGCCATCTTGTCAAAGAAACAAAATATCCGAGAACGACGTGAGTAAGTAAATACACGTGAATCCCGCGGCTTTGATATTCGCAGCTCATCAAGGAATAAAGGTGAAATAAATCCGCAAACATGAACAAAACAAAAGAAGATGGATCGTCGTGCAAGAAATGTGACAGAGTAGCGATGTGACGAGTCGAATACTTCGTCAACTCGAGTCACTCGTATTCGGAAACACTGCCGACTCGAGTTTGGACTCGAGTTGACGAGTCGACCGGATAGGACAGGGAGAGCGAGACAATCGTAATGTCTCCTGAAAGAAGCGAGTAAGGGAACTCGAGTTGACGAGTCGGGCAGGGAGAGCGAGTCAAGACGGCGAGGCTTTTTGTGTGCGCTGAGTTAACTCGAGTCTATGTTATGACTGTGAATATACAGGTTGCACATTTCAGGCATGAAAACGAAGACAATTGTATTCGTAATAGTATAGCAATCGAGTAATGCATTTCCTACCAGAAAGCACATACTTGTTAAATTAACACTGTCTGGCAGCTACAGAAAATAATGTTTAATAAATACGGAAACAGAAATACCGAGTTCTTCTCAAATGTAAACCAAATAATAGTGTCAACCCTTTGTGAAGAAAACTAATTCTATAACACATTATACTAACGCTAAAGGAAAAAAAGGCTTAATCATGTGTAAAAATAACGTTAATACTGTATCTGGTTTCATGCTTAGGTTAGGAATCGATCAAAGAACAGAAAGCACTCGGCCGAACTCGGGGTTATTTGGAACATGTGGTATCTTTGACCTCGTGTAGCAAATGACGAGTTGAATACCTACTCATCAACTGAAGTAACTCGTATTCGAAAACACTGCCAACTCGAGTTCGCGACAATCGCTATGTCTTGTGAATGAGATGGGATGTGCTACAGATATTCCAAATCGGCAAGGCGTGTAAGGGAACACGAATACTTTTTGTATTCACAGAGTTTACTCGAGTCCATGCTATGACTCTGAATATAGACTATAGGATGCTCAATTGAGGTACGAAAAATTAAAGAAATCGCACTCGTAGTAACTTATTCAAATAGTAATAACGAATTTTACACCAGAGATCATATACATGTTAGACTAACACTGGTCAGTAGCTGAATAAAAATATTTGATAAAGTCAAGGAGAAAAGCTCTGAATTATTCTTAAAATATAGACAAAATATAGTCTCAACCCTCTGATTGAAAAACTAATTGATAACACTAATAATACTAAAACTACAGGAAAACTATAAATAATTATGCAAAAAATGAAGAAATTTGATATCATTACGCACACTTCCTAAAAAATCAAGCATAATATTTTTCTTGTAATCACAATATGTTCTCCTACTTATGATTTGTAGGCTGCAGCACACCAGCTATTGAGAAATAAAATTTTGTCCAACTTCTTTGGTGACAGTCTGTTTCGTCGCTCATTTGTGAGCATATCAGCCTTGGAAAATAACCTTTCGGATGGGACCGATGTCGCAGGTATACACAAGTACTTATTGGCCAATTTGTAAAGGGAAGGAAAAATGTTTTTTCTGTCTTCCCAAAACTGTAAAGGATTGTCTTTCCTGTCTAAATATGGTAATTCCAAGTATTGTTTCACTATTATTGTAGATGAAGAAGCCGGAGTTTGTTGAGTTGTCATTTCCTTAATCTTTTTGTCCAATGTTTCCCAAAGGTCATCTTCGTCGTTTTCTGTTGGTGTAGATTCTGTTGATATAGATTGCACCTGCTGTCTGTGCGTGACTGTCAGTTGATTATCTGCCACAAGTTCTTCGATCACCCACTTCTGAGCGTTATCTGCGTTCGACTCCAAGCCAAAGCCTTTTTTCTTGAAGCGAGGATCAAGGAAGGTTGATTTCGACGCCGTTCTGTTGTTTTCGTAGACATTTAGCCGTTTGTCGAACACCTCAACTAACGATTTTTGTAAATGTCTTCCTGCATCTGTTCCAGGTTTCTTTTTGTTTACTGCATTTTGCAGTCCCCTTATTAGTGGGATCACACAAGATAAAGTCGGATAAGATTCTCCACCTAGGATTACAGTCATCTTTTCCACAGGACTTAAGAGAGCAGTTATGTCTTCGAGTATAAGCCAGTCGGAAGAATCTAAGTTAGACACTGGTGACTGTATGAGTGGTAATGTTGCTGACAAAGGAACCTTTACTTTTAACAATCTTTCCAACATATATAAAGTTGCGTTCCATCTTGTGGGCACGTCCTGTTTCAGTTTAAGTTCTTCAAGGCCCATTTGCTTTTGAATCTCTCTTAATTTGTAGGATGATTTACTGCTGTGCTTGAAATGTGAAACTATACACCGACATTTGGTGATAAGTTCAATCAACTGATCATTTTTTAAATGATTATTTTCTTCACTGTCTTTTGTTATGCAATCTTTAACAGCGAGATTCAACGTATGGGCAACACAATAATGGTTACGTTTGCGCAAGTAGTCATTTACTGCCTTTTTCATGCTGCTGGCATTATCTGTAACAATAGCTACAATTTTACCGTATATTTGCCACTCGCCTGCAATTGTATAGTGTCGGCTATGTTAAGAGACGTGTGTTGTGAAGGCAATTCCGTAGTAGACAGAACCGACGAGTTCAATTTACAGTCGTGGATGAAATGAGCTGTTAGGGATATATAGCATTTGTTGCTATCAGACGTCCAAATATCAGTTGTTACTGCTACATTTTCCACCATTTGTAGTTTTTGTCTGAGAGCTTCTGAACATACATTGTATCTGTCATCGAGCATTTTATCTGATAATACTTTTCGAGTGGGTAGCGTATAGTCAGGGTTGAGTTTCTGCGTGTACCTTTTGAAACCCATATTTTCTACAATTTGTAGAGGCTGATAATCTAAAACTATCAAGTCTAACAACGCTTCGTCAATAACCTTTTGATTCACTTTTGCAGGAGGAATTAATCGCATTTGTCTCTGACGTTTTGGACGAGGTTCTGCATTATCTTGCCGCGATGTATTTTTCTCTTGCGATGTGGAAAATAAGTCTTCATTTAACTGAATCCCAGTGGTAGTGCAAGTACTAGTAGGCCTACTTCCTGCGATTCTGGATTGTTCGTCTAGTCTAGGCTGCACTGCTGTATTTGTACTGATAGTATTAGACACTACAGGATCTGAACTTTCTAAAAACTGGACTGGATGCTTCCTTTTCAAATGTGATATTAAGTTAGTTGTATTTCCGAAATGCTTATAGGAACACGAACACAAGTCACACTTCACTCCATTATCCCCCGTCTTTTTGTAAAAATCCCACACAACAGATTTCTTATTTTCTCGAGGCATGACGTAAAAACTTTCAACCATAAACACACCAACACATCAACAAGTAAAAGTAAACAACCATTACGATTATAATTGAATGATTACTCGAAATTGAATTCGAGTATTCTTCCCGGCATATATTAGAAATCGATCAGTCAGGAACAGAAAGCACTCGATCTCACTCGGGTTGATTCGGGCGAGTTCGTGTCTCTGACTCGGGCGACTCGGGAGCGAGTCAACGAGTGAGGTCTTATCACAGTCGGCCATGGTTCATGTGGACATCCGTCGATTTCTTTACTCGAGTTACAACAGGAAGTCACTCGAGTTGACTCGAATACATGCTTGACTCGAGTTAAACGAGTTAAAATATTCGACTCGTCACATCACTATGACAGAGTTTTCAACAGCACGGAAAATGCAGTCGGATGTGATGGTGGATGCAATCAATGGTACCATAGAGATTGCACAAATATAACAACCACTGAATTTAATGCATTAAAAGGGAAGAAAGGCTCCTTGCTTTGGATGTGTAACAACTGCCGTCATATGCTAGAAACATACGGAATCAACTCAGCACCGCCAGAACACACGAACTTTATCAAGGAAATGAGAGACGCTACAACCGCAAATACTAAAATATGCGAAGTATTAAATGAAAAAATAAACATGATTAACGAAAATATGTTGCAGAAAATGCAACTGCTATTGGACACACAACTTCAACTGGCAGCAACTAAAGCATGCACAAAAATAGAAGACAACGGGACATATCACCAACACACAAGAGAAGATGCCGAAAACATAGACGTGAGCATAAGCTCTCATTCAAGCAAGATAACGAGAGCGACAACTGGGATGAACACATCACCGGAAGCAAACAGTGAGGCAGAAAAAGTAAGGCCTAAGGCGCGGAAAATTAAACCGAACGAAGACACTCGACAGCAAGCTGTTGATAACTCGCTGATATCAGAAGAGAGGACGAGCGAGGAAAAACAAGAAAGTGAATGGAAAGTTGCCACACATAGCCGTGGAAATAAGATAGCTACTAACATTAGAGACAGCAAAACAGCTAAAGTAGACAGAAATGATAAAGTGAGAGGCTCAAGAGAGGGGCAATACAGACTACAAGCAGCTGAGAAGAATGCATGGCTCTATATTGGCAGGCTTAACCCTGGAACCAAGAAGGAAGATTTGGAAGAATATTTGAGGGAAAACGGATTAGTAGGAAGACTAGACTGCACGAAAGTCAGCAATACACCAACAAGTAGTGCTTTTAAAATAGGGATACCAATCAGTGAACTAGAGAAAGTGTATAGAGACAGCTTCTGGCCCTCCAATATAATCTGTCGGCCATTTCGTGCCCCATGGAGATACAGAGGCCCCAGAGAGTAATGTGATACGGATTTTAACCTGGAATGTGGAAGGTTTAAGAGGAGTCTTAAGCAATTCACCAAGCGATATATTCAGAGACTTCGATATTTGTGTATTAACTGAGACTTTTGTAACTAGAGAACAGAATACCGTGGTACAAGGCTTTTACATCATACTTGCTCCAGCCGAGAAACACACCAGGGGAAGACCATCAGGGGGCGTGCATTGTCTAATCAAGCCAAGGTTATCCCCGTTCCATGTGCTAATGACGGACGAGGACATAGTGGTAGTAAGAACAAGAATAGGAGTCATCATCTGTGCATACTTTAGACCGGATTGCAGCTCAGTAGATATAATAGACAACATTCAGAAAGCATTTTATAGTATTACTAACAACCCCAATGTAATTTTAGCAGGTGATTTTAACTGCCCCTTAGACAGACCAAGCAGAAAAACAGAGTTAGTTCTGGAATACTTAACTGAAGTAGGACTAACATTAGTGAATGACCGGAAAACGCAAACATACATCTGCCACAACGGAGGAAGCGCAATAGATCTAGTCCTGGTAAAGGGCATAGAGGTGCTGTGTCTACGACATTTCACCCAAAGAGAATATGCATTACCGTTGCCTACGAGATATACAAGGCCGGGAAGTGGACCGATAGAAATGCGGTCGCAAGTAGTTTTACGAACGGCCGCTAGAGGTCTCGACATCTTGCTATGCTGCTCGCGCGAAATACATTCAATTAATAGTACATGTTGGTTTCTAAAGGACGTAAAAATCTACAAATAATGAAGTTAGGACCACCTAAATGTGAATTCGAGTGGTTGTATGTAAAGTAAGGCAAATTTAAGTGGTATTTGGAATTATTTTAGGCGAAGTCAAGTGTGATAATTAATAAAAGTAATACATTAAAAATGACTTACCATGACCACTGCTCGTATCACTCACAATTTTAAGATCTTCCAACTTAAAGGCTTTGTCCTGAAGTTCTTTTGCAAGTCATGAGCATGTGTAATTAATTGTATGAGCTTCATTGTCGAGTATTGGTTTTAAAAGTTTTGTAATGAGAGTTGCAGTCAGTACTCTGATCACACTCGTCACATTTGAATGCCTCAATGAACTTTGGAACAAAAAAAAACCGTGAAGTTTTAAAACTAAATTCGTATTTCCCAGATTACGTAATGAATGACGCGTAAAATTCAACATATTTTCCAGGAAGTAAACAAATTCTTTTGAGGGGTAGCGTAATACTCCACGATCTTTCATCCTAATGAGGCACATCAATGGACTGTCAGTAGTGGCCGAGGATATTTGTCCCAAGCATGACTGACAGTTGGAATTTTCTTCCGCAACTCGAACGAGATAACCACATATCATGGCCAAGGAAGACAACTCCAGAGTGACAGGTTTTTCTGAAAAGGTATGATGTCATTCTTAATATCAATAGCATCTAAGATGCGGTTAGGAGCGCGCAGCTGTGAGCTTGCATTGGGGAGATGGTGGGTTCGAATCCCACTGTCGGCAGCCCTGAAGATGGTTTTCCGTGGTTTTCCATTTTCACACCAGGCAAATGATGTGGCTGTACCTTAATTAAGGCCACGGCCGATTCCTTCATACTCCTAGCCCTTTCCTATCCCATCGTCGCCATAAGACTTATCTGTGTCGGTGCGACGTAAAACCAATAGCAAAAAAACTTTCAGATATTTTAGGCCTATCTGAAAGAAAATAGAATAATCGCGAATTGATTAGTTAGCTTACCTTCGAGCGTCCCATCAAGTAGGCCTATTTCCAGAACTGTTGCTGATCATGATTACGATCATAGTGTACTCTGGGCTTGATAGCCGTTTCATCTATGATAAGGGATCCTAACGTTTCCTCCACGCATGTCAAATTCATGGCTTCGTAATAGAGGTTTCCTTCAATGAGGTGATGGTGGTGGTGGTGATGGTGGTGATTATTGTTTTAAGGGGAAGTACAACTGGCGAACCGTCCAATATAACACTAATCTGAGGGAAAAAATGAACGGATCCGACACTTCAAAAAGTTAAGATATCGGCCAAAGGAAGACAAGGACCACGTGAAAATGAAAGGATCCCTAGGCCTGGGGAATCTAATACCGTGGGGGTTGAAGAAAACAAGAGTTGACCAAGAGGAGTCGGATAGGATAGATGAAAGTGAGGAGCCTAGCACAAGTAAGTGGAAGCAATGCCAGGATTCAGCTAAGGTTCCCGTGGTCGCTAACCCACGCTCCAAAGTTCAGAGCCTCTGGGGCCCCTTTTAGTCGCCTCTTACGATAGGCTGTGGATAGCGTGGGTGTTATTCTACCGCCCCCACCCACAGGGGGATCTTTAATGAGGAGTGTTATTCTAGTTTTCTTCGATTAGAAAAGCCAACATAGGCCTAATTGGTGTCTTTTGATGCGGTAGTCGGAAGCAGTGAAGTGATCTAATGAATCTGTAACCCTTAATCTGAAGTCTCAATATTAAAAATGTAAATTACAGACTCTGGATGACGTCCCAGGCGACCAAAGCGAACCTAATTTGCCCCCCTTACCCCCGTCCGGATGTGGCAATTATCCACTTCTCCTTTAAAACTGGATCGGCTGGAAATGATTGAAAACACCAATTATTCTCCCTTTTTTAACGAATTGGACTTGCAGTACGATATACCATATTTTATAGAGTATATGAAATTTACTTCGAGTTCATTTGAACACTAACGGTAAGTGAAATCTATAAGTAAACGTATTAAAAACACTTTTCTCCATATGTTAATACACTACAGCACATGAAACCTATAGCAAGATGTCGAGACATCTGGCGGGGGTACTACGAACCTGGTTGTGGACGGTTTTTATGCTCAGAACAAGCGCACACTTCCCGGCCTTGTATATCTCGTAGGCAACGGCATTACACTACATACACACACGTAAACACACACGTACACCAACCTAGAAACTGCAAATATACCAGACCAGAATTTTTTCTAGATTTTCAGATATCCACACCAGGTAGCAGCACAAATCAAATGTGGGAATCGGGCTAATATTCTTCATGAGACGACCATTTTGTTTTTAAAAAAAATTTGCTATGTTAGCCCCACCCCCACTTTTTTTTGAGGGATCATGGTGAAACAGAGAGACTTTGCCAGAATTGAAAAGTGCACCTAGGTTGTACTTTCCAATTTCGTCGCAAAGTGAAAGTCTGCGAATGAGTATTCCGATCAAACGGTATAGGCATAATAGTCTATGATTTTTATGTTGTTTTTCTGACGGCATAATTGTGGTACCACTAGTTTTATTATCATGGGAAAGAACGGTTATTACAAGAAGCTGGATGTGCTGGAAGTTATCAAGGAGAAAAGGGATATCCTTTTCGGCACCTTCAAAATAATCTAAATTACGAAATCTCTCGCGAAATTCAGTCGAAGTGAGGTCTGTCTTTGCACATTGTCTTGTTGGATTCTTCATCACTGTCCTCACTTAATGTTAACAACCGAGCTCGATAGGTGCAGTCGCTTAAGTGCGGCCAGTATCCAGTACTCGGGAGACAGTAGGTTTGAACCCCACTGTCGGCAGCCCTGAAGATGGTTCACCGTGATTTCCCATTTTCACACCAGGCAAATACTGGGAGTGTACCTTAATTAAGGCCACGGCCGCTTCTTCCCACTCCTAGTACTTTCCTGTCCCATCGTCGCCATAGGACCTATCTGTGTCGGTGCGACGTAAAGCAACTAGCAATAATAATAATAATAATAATAATAATAATAATAATAATAATAATAATAATAATAATAATAATAATAATAATAATAATAATAATAATAATAATAATTGTTCCGAGGTATCTGTGGAACAGCAGAAATGAAAGAAGGTGCTGGGATGAATAGGTCTCAACTTGCGAAATTAAAGTTAATTTAAAATTTAACAAAGGTTATATTTTCTTTTCAAGATCAAGAAATAACAAGTATGACAGGTACTCAGTAGCATATCAACAAATTAAGAATGTACAATTACAATTTGTTAATGGACTTGGGCTTCGAGCCCCCAGACACACAATCCTTGAGCAATGAGCCCAACTTTACCTATGTATAAGGTTCAACAAAGGGGCAGAAAACCCCAGTCATACCAAGGAGCACTAGCTCCCAATTACCCAGTTAAGCCTGCTCGAGGCACACAGAAACCAAATTTAAGAAAGAGCAACCCGCTCTCAAAGTTCAAGCCAATTCAAACGCCACACCAAACTCCACCTTTAAGCTGCCTTCCAGACACATAAGAACAGGGTTAAAAATACCCAACCTACTGAGGCCTATTCAGTAAAGAAACAGGACAATTACATGGCCCCAAATACCAACTTGAGTGGAGGCGTAACTTGCACTCCTAATACACTTTATTAAAACCTTATTTGGCACTAGGCCGCTTATGCAAGGGCTAATCCCATACTACGGAGGTGACACGATAGGAAAACTTTATTACATTACGAAGAGAAGGGAAACTGTTATGAAAACGTAGTCACCTCAAAACAATATGAGTGAGAGCTCGAGAGGGTTAGGCACTTTCTATCCCAATTTGTAGCTAAAGAGACAGAATTTAGACCAAGTGTCTTTTACATTTTAAAGGAAAGTTACATGATAAAAGTTTCGAACTTGCCCCGAGGGTTAAACTGCTGAGCTAGCGAGCAAAGAAGTTATTAAAAGGCCATTACCTGATGGATGAACTGCTGCCCGAAGAAAGAGGCGCTTCCCGCCCCCTGCTACATAATCACACTAGGATAGATGTTACTGAAGTGGCCCGGAGACCAGAAAATCAGCAGTTTAAATACCCTCGTGGAACATTCCAGACCTTTCAAGAATGAGAACCCCCTCCTCAATTTTATTGGTTAGCTTAAAGCAACATCTCCATATCGGAGAAGACATACGTTATTGGTCAAAATTTAATTAGAGAAATTCAGGATTGGCTAAATTCAAAACAAGCGGAAAGAGAAGGGTTATACTGCCAACCCAAAGAATAACTGAAAGAAATTTAACAAAGAACAAACTTATGACTACAAAATTTCTTCAAAAAAAAGTTCCTTCACTTTGCACTAGGGTGCACAATTGTAGTTCTTAAGTAGTGCCATCTAGAAGAGAACGTTCACACTTCTTACTACAGAGCAAACAAATATAAATCGAAAAAGACACAGTTCAGAACTTTTCAAAATTTACACTAGCGACATCCTCTGAGAAACTTTAGAATTAACATGGTTGTTAAAGTTCAGGCTTCCTCCAGTAGAGGAATTTCAACTGGCGCAATGTTTGAATTAGCGGCGCGGAGGTGTACCGCCCGGTACAGACCTCCCCCCCCCCCCCTAAGTCCTTCCAAGGGGTAACACAGAAGAACACCAAATTTTGTTTTAAAACAAGGTCCAAGTTATGATGTTGATATAGAACTTAATTGCAGAAGGATTCACAAAAGGTTTTCTTAAGGTGGTTTGATCCAGTTTCAAAATTCTTTGTAGTAACTTTTGATTAAATGTCTTTATGCTGTAGTAGTTGAATTCAGAAGGAAGAACTTTTAATTCTTGAAAGGAAAGAAAAATTTCCTAAGTCCACCAGATGTTGCAGTTGAACCCAAAAATGTAGTAATTGTAGATACGGAATGTCCGTGTAGCCGGATAAGTACATTAGTTGCCTGTTACTTGATGGCGAGACCAGCCGCAGCAGCTTGTGTCCAGATGAGGCCGCTCGGGCCCCTCAAGTACCGTGAGATACCGCTCTCCCTCTCTATGAGAGGGGTAGTGATGGTGAAGTACGCCGCACCCGCGACGATTGTTTACAGTCCGCGGGCAGTTGCCGGAAGAGCGCCGAACATCAGACTTGGCCGGGAGGAGGGCTCCGGCTCGCCGTACACTGGTTGTCCTCACTGGAGTAGATCGGGCCCGTTCTCTACTACAAGAGCGGAACGGCGCCGCACGGCTACGGGGGCACTGAATCATTAAGATCTCGGCGACAGAATTTTGTTGGACCATAATGATTTTAGGGTACAGTCTTTGTGGTGAGGCTGAGGGGCCAGCGACCTGGAGGTTTTATTTCATTTCAATTAGCCACTGGTGTGTTTGAGCAGGAGACGGGAGCATGGTAATGGCCATGGTGAGGACAGGATAGCAGTTTAACTGGTCGGGGGAGGTTGTACAAAGAATATTTTAATACAAGAGACCTAATTCAAGGGGCAGAAGGCCTAAAAATGAAACCAAAAAATATAACCTTCCGAATTCTTTCAAAATGTAACAAAAAAATAAAAACCAGCTAAGTTAGCGCGGAAGTTACACAGGTTTCACCTGCGACAGGTGAACCCTAAATATCCTCTCGGTGGCTGGATTGCTTAATAATAAAGTAACGGGTGTAAGGAAATCCAGAATAATGCATGGCCCATGAAATCTGGGGGCAAGCTTGCCCGTGGGAACAAAATTCTTGACCATAACCTGGTCGCCTACCTTCAAATGGGTGGGTCTCCGTCCAAGATCATATCTTTCCCTAACCTTTTCATGAGACACTTTAAGATTGGCTTTAGCCTTCTTCCAAAGATCTTTAATATTATCAGGATCTATTGCCTCAGGTAGAATGTCACTCAGAGACCAAAGGTTAGAGAGCGGCGTGTTTGGAACAAACTTGAACATCAAAGAAGCTGGAGTAAAATTATGGGATTCATGAAACGCCGAATTCAAAGCAAAAGCTAACCAATGCAGGGATGTGTCCCACCTAGAATGATCGTCGTGATAATAGGCAATAAGGGCCGATCTCAGATTACGGTTGACCCGTTCCGCTAGAGATGGTTGAGGATAGTAAGCAGATGTCGTTACATGCGATATGGACAGGTCAAAACATAATTTACGAAAGAGATTGGATTTGAAAGCTTTAGCATTATCAGACACAATATATTGACACGGACCGAAAGAAGCAAAAATGGAATTTAAACAAGTAATGGTGGACTGGGCGGTAGCCAGCTTAGTTGGAAATAACCAAGAAAATCTTGTAAAACCATCTACACATACAAGGTTGAACTTGTTGGCATTCCCCTTTGACTGGGGGAAGGGTCCTATGTAATCGATGTAGAGACGTTCCATGGGGCGCGACGCTTGATGAGAAGACAAAAGCCCTTGCTTAGTTGACATGGTAGGTTTACTAAGCCAACATGATTTACAAGATTTTACCAATTCACGGATTTCTCCGACCATACCCTTCCAGATGAACATCTCACGATTCTTTTCTCGGGTTTTGAAGATGCCTAAATGCCCCCCCCCCCCCCAATGGGGTTTCATGATAGTACTTGAAGATCATAGGTACAAGAACAGCTGGAACCACTACCTTCATCCTCTTATCATGCCCCGACGGGCAACATAGAAAACCATTCCTCAATACATAAGGGACGACATGTTCCCCAGAAGAAAGGGTTTCCATAATGGGAGCCAGCACTGGATCTCACGTTGATATTTTTTAATATCCCTAAACAACATGGGAGCATCAGTCATAATGGCATAAACCTCAGGTAGTATGGACTCGGAGGTGACGAACTATCAACCAGTTCATGGGTATCTACATCACTGGAAAACGTACGGCTTAGTCCGTCTGCCACATCATTTTCAGTACCTCTGATATGCCTAACATCAAATTGGAAGGCAGAAATTCGGACGGCCCATCGGGCTATACGACCAGTACGACGCGGCCTACCTAAGACCCAGCTTAAGGCTTGGTTATCAGTTTCCAAGTCCAAATTGACATGTTCCAGATAGAGACGGAACTTTTCTAAAGCAAATAAGACTGCCAAACCTTCGAGCTCATAGATTTGGCTTCTTGAGCCGATAGAGTCCTGGATGCATAGGCGATGGGTCGCCTCCCTAGCTCAGTCTCTTGAAGAAGGACTGCAGCTACCGCCGACGACGACGCGTCGGTTTGGACGATGAATTTCTTGGAGAAATCGGGCATAGCCAGAACAGGGGCATTACACAGAGCAATTTGAGATCTTCAAAAGCGGCTTGTTGAGAAGGTCCCCACTCAAATTTGACGCCTTTCGTACGTAGTAAGTTCAAGGGCGCCGCTCTAATGGCGAAATTTGGAATAAATTTCCTGAAGAAATTCACCATACCAATGAACCTAGCAATACGTTTGATGTCATTAGGAGGCTTGAAATCACGGATGGCCTGTGTTCTAGAGTGATCGACTGCAACACCATCGGGCGACATAATATGCCCCAGGAATGACATGGAAGGCTTAGCGAAGGCGACCTTGGACAACTTCACAGTTAACCCAGCCTTACGAAGGCGATTGAGAACTTCTTTCAGATGATCTATATGTTCTTCGAAAGTCTCCGAAAATACGACATCATCAAGATAGTGGTACAAGTACTCAAATTTGATGTCGGAGAAGACCCTATCTAGCAGTCTCGTAAGTACAGCTGCTCCGGTGGGGAGCCCGAAAAGTACGCGGTTGTATTCATCCAAATTCCAATCCGTGGCAAACGCTGTAAGATGTTTAGATTCTTCAGCCAGAGGAATTTGATTATAGGCCTGATTCAGATCCAATATGGTACAGAACTTAGCCTTCCGAAACCATGAAAAACAAGAGTGAAGGTCTGGAAGGGGCACAGATTGTAACACCACCTTCCGATTGAGAGCCCTATAATCAATCACAGGCCTGAAGCCACCTTGGGGTTTCGGGACTAGAAAAATAGGCGAAGAATAAGCCGACTTAGAGGGCCGAATAATACCATCCTTTAACATTTGATCGATGATTTCTTTCAATGCCTTCATTTTAGGTGGAGATAGCCTATAAGGTGGAAAACGGACAGGAATCGAATCCGTGACCTCAATTTTGTATTCAATAAGGTCAGTAACACCAAGGGTATCAGAGAACACCTCCGGAAACGACTGACACAGCTTACGAATACTATCAGCCTGCTCCTCAGGTAGATGTCTAAGATCTAACAACATCTCATCCTGGGTAGGCGAAATAGATGAACATGATACAGAACTACACCTTAACAAAGGGACTTTACCATTAGAAGCAAATTTGAATGTGCACGACCTACTCTGAAGGTCGAGCACTAGACCAGTGTGGGACATGAAATCTGCTCCCAATATAATGGGGCAGGACAAGTGCTTTGCCACAAACAATTTGACTTTCCAAGTAAATTTAGAAATCCGAATTTTGGCATATAAAGAACTTAAAATTTCTAATGGAGAAGAATTAGCCGAAACATATTGAACTGAAGATGAGCAATAGTCAGGAAGTTTACAAACAGTTTTCAATTTGCAGTACCATTCAGCCGAAATAATAGAACACACACTGCCTGAATCTAATAAAGCTGTTACAGGTTCAGTATTTAATTCAATTTTGAGAAAAGGAACAGGTGCGGGGGTATCCGCCGCAATCCTAAGACATTCTTTGGGACCTTCAAAAGATAAATTTGAAGACAGATTTTTCCCTGAAATTTCGACATGATTACTTGGGGCTGAGCCTCGAGAAGAAGGGTTCGCCGACTCAGCCGAAGCCCCTAGTCACTTATTATTATTGGCCTTGGTGGAAGTTGCACCAGAAGTTGAGCAGGAGGGAGAGCTGTTTGCATTAGGGCAGTTCTTGGCAATATGTGAAAACGCGCCGCATTTAAAACAACCTTGGGATGAACTTGCTCCATTATTTGTCCTACTAGATTTGATCAATGGACATTTATTGCGAAGATGGTCAGGCGACCCGCAAGCGTAACATTTGCGGGGTGTGACGGGTCGGCGAGGTGGAGGCCGAAAATTACTACAGGATGGAGGGGGTTCTTTCGCGACACGCAAGGTATCGGCGTATCTGACTCCTTCGGCTGAGACAGCCATAGCCTCTAGCTCAACGAAAGTTTTCGGACGCGACGCAAAACACACTATGGCCTGAACAATTTCATCTTCGGGAAAATGAAGGGCAAATACCCTAGTATAGAATTTGATGTCTTGTATGAAGTCTGCCAGGTTTTCATCAACTTGCTGCACTCTATAATAATATTTCTGAATTAGAGATGACCTAGCTCGAGCTGGAATAAAATTAGCTAACAGATGGGCGTGAAAGTCTTCTATGGATGACTTTTCAGCGATTGCCCTAACTATCTTGTCGGAGAGAACACCAATGGAATAAGGGTAAATTATCTGAAGGATTTGACACGGAGACAGAAAAAACACGGGCATGATCTTGGAATTCAACTAAAAATCTTAGGAATGAAATAACGTCGCTTGTGGAATTAACAGAAAACTCAGAAATACCCCTGAGCAACATTGCTAATGGATGCGGCAAACTACTGAACCCGGGTCACATAGCAGGTAACGGCTTATGGGGTGTAGAAGCGGTTTCAGAGGGCGCATTATTTAACACAAAGGGTGGAATGGACGTGCGACGACTGGACTCCGTTTCTAATGGGGCAGATGTTCGTTGGGTAGCCGCCGCAGTACTACTTCCTTCCTCTTTAGAGGAGTCCTCCCCACTTACAATATTTACTACCATAGGCTCGTCGATTTTAGGAATAGCAGATCCAGATAACAAATGGCTAACTTTACTAGACATTTTAGACAAGTTTTCGGCAACGACCCTAGCTTCCTTACCCTGAAAGTCATTTAACTTCAGAGACAATAGATCACACACCCTATTATAAAAGTGGTACAACCTGGCCTGTACTCTTTTGAGTTGATTAGGAGATGGATCACTTACTTCAAAAAAACTAACTACAGATGCTAGCTCAGTAGTATTATCATTGATCGTGGAGAGAGCGTCGTCAATCTCTTTTTCTCCCAAAGTCGGGATGGTAATAGGCAAATCAAGAGAATCTTTTAGCTCATTAGTGTCTATCGCAACCGTGCCTCCAGATTGAACATTTCTAATGGTTAATTCATAGATTAATTCCTCCTTGCGCAAGTAGCCGGGGTGGAGGACTTCGCGAAAGCCGGACATGATGACAAAAAATTAACAGTTTTGAAAAATTAGAAAGAAAAGTCCAGCGACAGAGAAAATTGTTAGAGTTCGAAAGCAAAGCAATGTTTAGCCGTCAAAAGGGGCTAAATTGAGACCCATTTAACCACGCTCTGCTACCACTTGTTCCGAGGTATCTGTGGAACAGCAGAGGTGAAAGAAGGTGCTGGGATGAATAGGTCTCAACTGATGATGATGGTGATGCTTGTTGTTTTAAGGGGCCTAACATCGAAGGTCATCGGCCCCTAATGGAACAAAATGAATGACATGAGACATGAAGTTAAAATTTTAAAAAGTATCCACTGACTAGAGTTAAAAAATGAATGGTGATGAAGAAAAATGAGGGTGAGATTAAAACAGTCAGTGGATCTAATACGCAATGCCTTATGTTCTATTAAAATAAGAGAAAGTACAGGAAATCGAAGGAATAAGGCATTGCACAGTAATACAGATATTAACACATAATGTACGTTAGACGTTCAAATAACACATTAAAATGCGCAACACAAACTAAAATGAAGTCAATGAGATAAAAGCGCAACCGACATAAACAACACTAGGACAAAGGACATCATCACACACGATAAAACAGACCGCTATCCCTCATAAAGCGGATGACGAGGTCTGCTGACTGCTCGTCATCGCGCAAGATAAGGGAGATAGTACTCGGAAGGTTAATACTACGGCACAGATCGACCAGGTCCACGCACTCCGTAAGGATGTGTACCACGGTAAGATGGTCGCCGCAGGTACACACCGGAGGGGGTTCTCCTTTCAGTAGATGGGAGTGCGTCAAGATACCGTGGCCGATCCGAAGGCGACATAATACCACGGCTTCCCTCCGCGAAGCCCGAAGGGAAGTCCTCCATACCTTCGTTGTTCCTTTTATCGCTCTCAGTTTATTGGGAAGTGGGATGGCCTGCCACTCCATCTCCCAATGAGACATAACCAGATGTCTCAGCTGAGAGCGAATATCACTTGCTGGAACCTTGAAAGGCAACGGGGGCAGTGTAACTGCCTCCTTGGCAGCCTGATCAGCTAACTCGTTTCCCTCTATGCCCATGTGGCTGGGGAGCCACACAAACGTAATTCTGGTGCCGGCATCCGAACACCCGGCCAGCAGGTCCTGGATCCGCTGCACCAGAGGGTGTCGAGGGAAACAGGTATCAATAGACTGAAGCCAACTCAAGGAGTCAGTACACACGAGAAAGTGTCGGCGCTCATTGTCTAGTGCGTACCGCAGAGCCTCACAGATAGCATAGAGCTCTTCCGTGTACACACTACAGGTGTCCGGGAGAGCAAAAAGAAACCGATCATTGTCGACAACGAACGCACAGCCCACCTTCGTATCAGTCCTTGAACCATCCGTGTGAACGACGACTGAACCTGGATAGCGGCCAAGAACGGACAGGTAGATCCTCCGATAAATCGAAGGGTCCGTGTCTCCTTTCGGGCCAGTGTGCAAATCCAGGATGATTTCAGGTCGTCGCACAACCCACGGAGGTACCCCACTTGGTTGTCTGACAAGACAAGGAATCGAAGGTACGTCAAACAATTCATAACTGCTATCCAAGCGTATCCCAACCGGCCGCGTCGCACGAGGATGAGCAACGTACAACAAACGGTTGCCATTGTTGAATACGCAGGGATAGCTCGGATGAAGTGGCATCTGTCGCAAATTTGCAGCATAAGTAAGTAGTAGTTGCTGGCGCCTCAGGTGTAAAGGCGGCACACCAGACTCAGCGAGCAGGCTAGCGATGGGGCTAGTACGAAAAGCTCCCGTCGCCAACCTAACCCCGCTGTGGTGGATACTGTTCAGCTTCGCAAGAACGCTTGGTCTTGCGGAGCCATATGCTGCACTGCCGTAGTCTAACCGAGATAAAATGTGTGCCCGATAATCGCAGGAGCACCACGCGGTCAGCTCCCCAATTAGTGCTGCTAAGAAACTTCAAGAGGTTAAGCCTCTTGGTGCATTGCACTTTTAGCTCCCGCACGTGCGGCTCCCACGATAACTTACTGTCAAAAAGGAGCCCAAGAAATCGGTAGGTGTCAACAACTGGAAGAACGACGTTACCTAGATAAAGCTCAGGATGATGGTGAAGTGTACGTTGACGACAAAAGTGGACAACGGAGGTCTTTGCGGCAGAAAACCGAAAGCCATGTTCTAAGGTCCACTTCTCCACCCACCTAATAGCTTGCTGTAACTGTCGCTCTGCGACTGCCATACTGCACGAGCTATAGTGCAGAGCAAAATCATCCACATATAGGGCCGTTATTACGGCTGGACCAGCAGCAGCGACAATACCGTTTATGGCAATCGCGAACAGAGTGACAATAAGAACCGATCCCTGTGGGACTCCATTTTCTTGAATGTGGTATTGCGAATATATCCTCCCTACTCGGACACGGAATAGACGGAGGGACAAAAAATTCGCAATAAATACCGGCAAGTTACCTCGGAATCTCCATTGATGCAGGACTGAAAGGATGCCATATCGCCAGGTGGTGTCGTAGGCCTTCTCCAAGTCAAAGAAGACGGCTACCAAGTGCTGTTTGCGGAGAAACGCATCCTTGATAGGGCTCTCCAGGCGTACCAAGTGGTCTGTGGTGGATCGAGCGGCTCGAAATCCACATTGGTACTCGGACAAGAGTCCTTGTTTCTCCAGACACCACACGAGTCTGCGATTTACCATCCTCTCAAATAGCTTACACAGGCAATTTGTAAGACAAATCGGTCTGTAACTTCCTGCATACTTAGGATCTTTGTCAGGCTTAAGGACAGGAATGACTATGCCCTCTCGCCACTGAGACGGAAAATCACCCTCTGTCCAGATTCGGTTGAACACACGAAGGAGATATAGTAAACTATCATCACTAAGGTGTTTCAACATCTGGTTATGGATGTTGTCCGGTCCAGGAGACGTGTCCTTGCAAAGCGCTAAGGCGCTGCGGAGTTCCCACTCCGTAAAGGGCACGTTGTAGTCCTCTGAAGCTTGGGTGGCAAAACTAAGGTGATGACGTTCTGCCTCCCGCTTCAGAGGGAGGAAAGCAGGATTGTAATTCCCGGAGCCAGAGACATCCGCGAAATGACTAGCGAGATGGTTAGCAATCGCGAGGGGATCAGTGGCGACACTGCCTGCAATGGAAATTCCCGGTACAGCAGATGATCCTTGAATACCCGAAATTCGTCGAAGTTTCGTCCACACTTGAGATGATGGAGTATGTGACGTCATGGACGACACATATCTCTACCATGAAGCCTTCTTACTTTGTCGAATAAGAACTCGCGTCTTAGCGCGGAGTTTCTTAAATGTTACCAAGTTGGCCACAGTAGGCTGTCTACGGTGACGCTTATGAGCGCGACGGCGTTCCTTGATGGCTGCTGCTATTTCATCGTTCCACCAAGGAACGAGTTTTCGGCGAGAAGTCCCCGAGAAAAACGGAATGGACTCCTCAGCAGCAGCAAGAATAACTTAGTGATGTAAGTTATTTCCTCGACGACGGTCCGCCTGACATCATCGTTAAAGACAGCTAGTGATGTGTACTTTGGCCAATCAGCATGTTTAAGAATCCATCGAGTGAGAGCCTCGACGGGTTTATGATTCAACAAAGTAAGAACAATGGGAAAATGGTCACTGTCACAGAGATCATCGTGTGCATTCCACCGAAACAGTGGAATCAACGTTCGGCTGCATAGACTAAGGTCTATGCGAGAGTATGTGCCGTAACGTACACTAAAGTGAGTTGGATCCCCTGCGTTCAAAATACATAAATCCAGATCTGATAGAAGTGCTTCCAGCTCTCTTCCTCGGGGGCAAGGCGTCTCAGAGCCGCATATGGGGTGATGGGCGTTAAAATCTCCCAATAAGAGGAAGGGTGGTGGAAGCTGATCCATAAGATCAGCGACATCATTGATGTTCAGATGCTGGCCTGCTGGAAGATAAACATTACACACTGTTGCTATGACAGGCAGCGAGACGCGAACAGCTACAGCCTCAAGAGGGGTTCTTAATGGAACCTCTTCGCTGTAGCTATCAGAACGAACAAAAATGCCAACGCCTCCGGAAGCCCGGTGAGCATAGTATCGTTCTGTCGAGTATAGTTTGAAATTCCTCAAGACCGTGTGATGACCAGGTCGGAAATTGGTCTCCTGAATACAGACTATACTCGCTGCGTACTCACTAATAAGCTGACGTAACTCAACAAGATGCCTGTCATAACCGTTACAACTCCACTGTAACAGTGCCATAGTGTGGACTATAAAAGGAGTGTTAGGTTATGAGCGACAAAATGCTCGTAAGCCTAAACACTATCTAGTTCTACATCCGTAGATGTAGAGGACAGCGCGACATCCATCCCGTCATCAAAAGATGGCAGGGGTGCCGCCCAGAACTTCGACGCTTTCCGGGCGCGAGGGGGTCCCCTACGAGGAGAGCGCGTAGGTTTGGGAGCAGGAGTGCCTCCCGGCGCAGACTCATATCCCCCAGATGGAGGGAATGACTTCTCCTTCGCAGGGGAAGTCCGAGAGCGCTCAGGACGGGCGCTCTTCTTCCCCTTTTTCTGTTCTAGTTTAGACGGGTTGGGAGATAGTTTCCCAACCCTGGTCGACGATGCCGCCTCCGCCGGCTGGGGCACGACTTTCGTCGACCTCCTGGGGGGGAGACTTAGTCTTCCCCCCTTGTTGTACTGGCTGGCAACTGCCAGCCTGCACAGACTTCTGGTTGGTCGAAGGTGGGGTGGTCCCCCCCTTCGAGCTTTGACTATTTGCGACGTTGCTAGGAGCAGCAACAGTCGCCTTGGGCGCAGCGGTCTGGACAGGTGTCGAGGTTGTAAATGACGAACCTGGAAGACTCTGAGCTATCAAGCTATAGTCGAGTGTACGGGCAGGTGTATTGGTAGAATTAAACTTACGGCGCGCTTCCTGGTAGGAAAGACCATCCAGGGTCTTGATCTCCTGGATCTTCTTCTCACTCAGGTATGTCGGACAGTTCCGATCCCGAGGAGAATGAAAACCGGAGCAGTTAGTGCACTTGTATGGAGTTGTGCACTCCTCCGTGCCGTGAGCTACTCGTCCACATGTACCACATACAGCCTGATTCGAACAGCGAGATACCATATGTTCGAATCGCTGGCATTGATAGCATCGCATAGGAGACGGGATGTGCGGCCTCACATCGCAACGTTAAGTTGTGACCTTGAGTTTCTCTGGTAACACTGACAACTTGAAAGAGACAATGAAGGCACCAGTGGCTACGTCTTCACCGTTGACCTTACGCGTAATGCGCCGGACGTGTGACACGCCACGGTTCTTCATGTCTTCCATCAACTCGTCGTCAGTGTTCAAAATAAGGTCGCGGTGAAAGATGACTCCGCGAACCAGGTTCAAGGACTTATGCTCCTCCACTTTGACGGGGATGTCGCCAAAGTGCTCGCACTTAAGCAACTGATCAGCTTGCAGTGCTGTACGTGTCTTTAGAAGCAAACTACCGTTGCGTATTTTCTTAAGTTCCTCCAGTTCGCCATAGACGCCTTCGATGTGTCTACTAAACAGGATCGACTTCACCAGCTTAAAATCGTGCCCATCGGTTCTGGTAGCGACCAGAAACCTAGGGAAGCTGGATCCCATTCCTTCACGCTGAGCATGTTCCCAGGGAGTTGAACCTCTCAGGGAAGCAAAAGTTAAAGACTTAGTTGGGCGACCACCTTGAGAGAGCCGACTTCGTTTGGAAGCCATGCCCGATAGCATCCTCCCCGAATGGCACCCACTCCGATCAGGGGTCTCTGTAGCCGAACCAAGCAGCCAAGGCAATACCCACCTGGTCATAGCAGGTACTGCCGGGGTCCGATGTTGGACGATGCCTAATACGGGATGACTGAGGCAATGAGCACTAAGACTCCCTTCCTCCAGTCACCCGCAATAGCATGTACCCCATAGCGTGTACAGAGCACTAAATATAGAAAAAATAAATAAAAATAATTAATAAGAATATGTCCTTCTGGCATTCGGCTGTGCGGGGACCTGCGTTGTCAGGCGGATACCACTGCCCGGGTACATGACACTCCCACCCGCCGCGTCCTGGGTGGTTGCTGGCACGGGCTTTCGAGCGTAGTCGCACACATAGGAGTTCCATCGCCGAGCAGCACGCACATCAAAATTTCGAATGGTCTACATATGACCCTCGGAAAAATAAAAAAATAAAGAGGGGACCATGGCCACATGACCCTTTAAGTCGCCTTCTACGACAGGCAGGGATTACCTATGGATGTATTCAGCCTCTCCTATCCACAGGAGGTCCAACACATTATACCAAACCGCAATCCATGTCCGCGCCAAGTTCGCCTCTTTTTGTCGCCTCTTACGACAGGCAGGGGATACCGCGGGTGTATTCTGCATGTGCGTCCCCCACCCGCAGGGGGTAGTGTGTTTGGTCAGCGAGAGGTATTTTATTTCCCTCAAGTCCGCCGGCAAGCCGGTTAAGACCCCCCTATCCGCCACCTGGGACGCGCCACGTGGGAGTATCACCTCTCCCCCTGCTACGCCATCGTAGTAGGTCCGTGGAATAGGTCTCAACTTGCGAAATTAAAGTTAATTTAAAATTTAACAAAGGTTATATTTTCTTTTCAAGATCAAGAAATAACAAGTATGACAGGTACTCAGTAGCATATCAACAAATTAAGAATGTGCAATTACAATTTGTTAATGGACTTGGGCTTCGAGCCCCCAGACACACAATCCTTGAGCAATGAGCCCAACTTTACCTATGTATAAGGTTCAACAAAGGGGCAGAAGACCCCAATCATACCAAGGAGCACTAGCTCCCAATTACCCAGTTAAGCCTGCTCGAGGCACACAGAAACCAAATTTAAGAAAGAGCAACACGCTCTCAAAGTTCAAGCCAATTCAAAGGCCACACCAAACTCCACCTTTAAGCTGCCCTCCAGGCACATAAGAACAGGGGTAAAAATACCCAACCTACTGAGGCCTATTCAGTAAAGAAGCAGGACAATTACATGGCCCCAAAATACCAACTTGAGTGGAGGCGTTACTTGCACACCTAATACACTTTATTAAAACCTTATTTGGCACTAGGCCGCTTATGCAAGGGCTAATCCCATACTACGGATGTGACACGATAGGAAAACGTTATTACATTACGAAGAGAAGGGAAACTGTTATGAAAACGTAGTCACCTCAAAACAATATGAGTGGGAGCTCGAGAGGGTTAGGCACTTTCTATCCCAATTTGTAGCTAAAGAGACAGAATTTAGACCAAGTGTCTTTTACATTTTAAAGGAAAGTTACATGATAAAAGTTTCGAACTTGCCCCGAGGGTTAAACTGCTGAGCTAGCGAGCAAAGAAGTTATTAAAAGGCCATTACCTGATGGATGAACTGCTGCCCGAAGAAAAAGGCGCTTCCCGCCCCCTGCTACATAATCACACTAGGATAGATGTTACTGAAGTGGCCCGGAGACCAGAAAATCAGCAGTTTAAATACCCTCGTGGAACATTCCAGACCTTTCAAGAATGAGAACCCCCCCCCCCCATCAATTTTATTAGTTAGCTTAAAGCAACATCTCCATATCGGAGAAGACATACGTTATTGGTCAAATTTTAATTAGAGAAATTCAGGATTGGCTAAATTCAAAACAAGCGGAAAGAGAAGGGTTATACTGCCAACCCAAAAAATAACTGAAAAAAATTTAACAAAGAACAAACTTATGACTACAAAATTTCTTCAAAAAAAAGTTCCTTCACTTCGCACTAGGGTGCACAATTGTAGTTCTTAAGTAGTGCCATCTAGAAGAGAATGTTCACACTTCTTACTACAGAGCAAACAAATATAAATCGAAAAAGACGCAGTTCAGAACTTTTCAAAATTTACAATACCGACATCTTCTGAGAAACTTTAGAATTAACATGGTTGTTAAAGTTCAGGCTTCCTCCAGTAGAGGAGTTTCAACTGGCGCAATGTTTGAATTAGCGGCGCGGAGGTGTACCGCCCTGTATAATAATAATAATAATAATAATAATAATAATAATAATAATAATAATAATAATAATAATAATAATAATGTTAACAAAAGCGCTCTTCATAACGTGTTTATATCACGAAACCAAATTCTACGCCGAGAAACTAGTGTACATACTCGTTAATTAACAGATGAAAAGAAAATCATCTCTTTGCAACTTTTCACTTCATTTCTTTGCACTTTGCATTTCTGTTCCAATGGAGGAAAATAACAGGCTTGAGAAGGTCCCAGTTTCAAATTACTAATTAACTTTTATGTGGCCGTGACGCTGTCATATTCTACAATTTCTACAATTACAAAAAACATCTAGAATAATCGCTACTGAGTTCGGACACAAATCCGAATGACACGATTAGAACTTCGAGAATTCCACTAACAACAACAAAACTTATGTAAATACTTTCTCGCTTCACTATCGCTCCTACCTGGAACAATCCCAGTATACTCACTCCAGCTTATAACACACTACTTCGCGAATAAATATAGGCCAGGACCCACGCAGGCCGCCAAAAATGTTGCATTTACTTTTATAACCTAATGAAGGATTCACACACCAATGACCATTAGCCGGCCACAAAATGAATGAGCCAAAGAGGAATGAGCAAAGAGCACAGCCATTGGCCGACGCGACGTCATTCACAGAATTCCTAACTCGCTGCTTCCGTTACCAACCCAAGCAAAATGAAAAACACAGGGAGTTAATTTTTTAACTGTGCTGAACTGTGTATGTAAGCAGGCCCAGATTTAAAATAGTTAGCGCCCTGGGCAAACAATATTTAGCTCGTTTTTCTGCACCTATAAAAAATAATTGTTTACAAATTAAAGATTATGAGTTTTAAAACAGCACATTTGGCAAATAAAGTTAATGCTCATTGTTCCGAGGTTTTGGTGGATCAGCAAAGGTGAAAGAAGGTGGGGGCTGGAATGGGTCTAACTACAAGTCCGAAAGATGAATTTTAAAATTTAAATAAAGGTTATATTTTCAACTGATCACAAGATTTAACAATTTTCACTAGGTGAAATAACAAAGAAAAATCAGGTACAATGCAACTTCACAAACGAAAGCACAAGTTAAGAGGATATTACAAATTCTGGGCTACGAGCCCCAAAGTCTGAGCTCTCAGCTCACAACCACAAATTACCAAAGGGCAGTAAACCCCTCATTACATGGAGCACTTGCTCCCAACTTCACATCTCAAGCCTCTCTAAGGCACTTTTACCACAACACCATAAAGAGCTGACCCGCTCTCAATCTTTCGAGCCTATAAAGGCAATAACAGACTATTACACTAAACTGCCATCAAGGCACAACTTATAAAGAAACAGGGGTATCTCGTACCCAATCTACTGGGCCTTAGTGGGCAAATACTAGGTTAATTTAAATGGCCCAAAACGCAAAAGGGATGGAGGCGTGAATTAGCACTCCTAAATACACATTTTAAAACCTAAGTGGCGCTAGGCCGATTACACAGGGGCTAATCCCAATCTAGGGAGGTGACTCATATGAGAAAACTTTAATACATTAAGGAAGAGAAGAAACGGTTATGAAAACGTAGTCACATCAACTTCAAAATGAAGGGGGAACTCGAGAGGGTAAAGCACTCTCTATCCCCGCTTTACAGTTAAAGAGATTTGTAGTTTTTACATAGACTGAAATGGGATTAACATTTTAAAAAGGTTGGTTACATATTACAGGTTTCGAACCTTCCCCGCGACTTAAACTGTTGAGCTAGCAAGAAAAGATGTTAAATGGCCATTACCTTGTTGAAGGTCTGTTGCCCGAAGAAAGAGGCGCTTCCCGCCTCCTGCTACATATTCACACGCGAAGCTAGATGTTATTGAAGTGGCCCGGATACAAGAAAATCAGCAGTTTTTATACCCTCGCAGAACATTCGAGACCTGTCATGAATGATTAAGACCCGCCCACAAAAGTTTATTGCCTAAGAGCAAAAGTTACACACAAGTCGATGAAGAAACACCTTATTGGTGGGAAATTAATTACAGAAATTTAGGATTGGTTCAATTCGAAACAGGCGGAAAGAAAGCTTAATATTGCCAACCCTCAAATGAAAGAACAAAATTTAGTAAAGACAAAACTTATGAATACAAAATTTCTCCAAGAAAGTTCATTCCTTCGCACCAGAGTGCATTATCAATTTTAGTAGAGACATCTGTTAGAGAATGTCTACACTTCTTGATCAACAAAAGCAGTTCGAACACACCCAGTGACCTCTTCTGATAAGCAGTTGAGTTCATTCTGTTTTTAAAGTTCAGAGTTTCTCCTGTAGAAGAGTTTCAATTGGCGCAAGATTTGAACTTGCGTCGTTGAGGTGTACCGCCCGGTACATCATAATTATTTGACCAAGCCAAATAAAGGTAACAGCCAAATAAGAATCAGCCGTTGGTTTAGTTTGATAGTTTGTATGTAAGTAAATAATTTTAGAAATAAGACATACAAATTGTCATTAATTTATTGTAATTTATTTTGATCACTTTTTGAATATAAGTTTTGTTTATAGGCTACTTGTATATAATACTACTTTAGATACAAAAAATAATTTTGACTTTATTTTTTCCTAGCAAACTCTGGAACAATTTCATCAAAGTGGCTTCTCAAAGTTAAATCTGTTTCAGTGCACATAAGGACTAATGAGCTTAACTTTTCATTAAGAAGAGTTGTCATCTTAGCATTTTTTACTCTGCTTAAAACTGAAACATCCCATTCTGCAGTATAGTTGGTCATTGGTAAGGTCAAAAAAATCCTAATTGCATTTTCAAGGTTGGGGAAAAGTACTTGAAAAATTGTTTTGCTTAATGTAAGAATACACTTTAGGCAAGTTTTGGAATTCCTTGAGTGGGTGTGGCGAGGCATTAAGGGGTATGAGGGAGGAGATGGAGAGTTTGAGGGAGATAATTAGGATTCTCACAGAAGACAGGAAGGAAGATAGGACTTCCTCAAACAATGTACAGGACACAGTAGGTGTACGAGAGGGAGGGGAAGGAAAGGGGAGAACTGTAGAAGACAGGTGGTCTAATGTTCTAAGGGGAACAAGATTGCAGGCTAAGGGCTCTATTCAGGACGAGAACTGAGGACAGGTGTCTGTGAGAAATCAGTACGAGCAACTCCAGGTAGAGCAACAGAGGAAAGATGAGGAAAAGGGAACTCTTGCTGAGATGAGTGGAAGGAGGAGGAAGGTAAAAGGTAGGAAAGGAAAATATAGAGTAGAGGATAGGAAAAGACAGGTGGAACAGGGTCATGGGAGGGAGAAAAGGGAGGAGGAAGTAGCTTCTGCTGCTATCAGGAAAGATAGGGCTGACCAGAAGGGGAGGGGATCAAAGGAGGTAGGTAGGGTTGAGGCTCTGGTCATAGGGGATTCCATCGTTAGACACATGGGGAAAGTGTATGGAGGGAAGGGAACCAGGGTAGAGTGTTATCCAGGAATTAGGTGAGGCAGATGCTGAGGAAAGTAGAACAGAAGGAGGGGGGAAAGGAGAAGGTGATAGTTATTCATGTTGGTACCAACAACGTAAGGCAAGCTGATATAAGTACCAACATAGTTGGGGATGTGTGGGATCTGGTATATGCAGCGCGGGTGAAGTTTAAGAAAGCGGAGATTGTTATCTGTGGAATACTGTGTAGGAGAGATACTGACTGGAGGGTGACTGGGATTTAAATGAGACTATGGAGTGGATATGTGGGAAACTGGGAGTGGAATTTCTAGATCCTAATGGGTGGGTAGGAGATAGGGATCTGCGCTCAGATGGCCTTCACTGAAATCGCAGTGGTATGTATAAGTTAGGAAATTTGTTTAGAAGGGTAATAAGGAGGTACATTCAGGGAAACGGTGTTGTCTAGGGAGCGGTGATGAGGGTGCAGAGATCTGGAAGTCAAGTAGGGATAACATAAAAATGTTAGTGTTGAACTGTAGAAGTATTGTAAAGAAAGGAATAGAATTAAGTAACTTAATGGATATATATTTACCAGATATTGTAATAGGAGTTGAATCATGGCTGAGAAATGATATAATGGATGCAGACATTTTCTCACTGAACTGGAGTGTGTATCGTAGAGATAGGATAGGAAAGGCGGGAGGGGGAGTATTCATTCTGGTGAAAGAAGAATTTATAAGCTACAAAAATGTTAAAGACGAGAAACATAAAATTCTAGGTGTAAGTCTCATTTCTAAAGATAATAGGCAACTTGATGTCTTTGGAGTGCACAGACCGGGAAAGGGTAGTGCTGACACGGATTCAGAATTATTTGATAAGATAATCAGCTATGTGGGAAATGACATGGAAAGAAATGTGATTGTAGCGGGAGATCTTAATTTACGAAATGTCAATTCGGAAGGAAATGCGAACGACAGGAAGCATGACCGATAAATGGCAAATAAGCTAATATGGGAAGGACAGCTGATTCAGAAAGTGATGGAACCAACTAGAGAGGAAAATATCCTGGACGTGGTGCTGATAAAACCAGATGAGCTCTATAGAGAAACCAAAATAATAGATGGTATTAGTGGTCATGAAGCTGTTTTTGTCGTAGTTAAAAATAAATGTGTTAGAAAGGAAGGTCTTAAAAGTAGGACTATTAGGCAGTACCGTATGGTTGATAAAGCAGGTATGAGGCAGTTTTTAAAAAGTAATTATGATCGGTGGAAAACGGTAAATAAAAATGTAAGCAGACTCTGGGATGGGTTTAAAGCAATTGTTGAGGAATGTAAAAACTGGTTTGAACCTTTAAAGGTGGTAGGGAAATGATAAAGACCCACCTTATTATAATAGAGAAATAAACTGACTAAGAAGGAGGTGCAGACTGGATAGAAATAGAGTTAGAAATGGCTGTGGAAGTAATGAGAAATTGAAGGAAGTTACTAGGAAATTGAATCTAGCAAAGAAGGCAGCTAAGGATAACACGATGGCAAGCACAATTGACAGTCATACAAATTTTACTGAAAAATGGAAGGGTATGTATAGGTATTTTAAAGCAGAAACGTGTTCCAAGAAGGACATTCCAGGAATAATTAATGAACAAGGAGAGTGTGTATGTGGGGAACTTCAAAAGGCAGAAGTATTCAGTCAGTAGTATGTAAAGATTGTTGGTTACAAGGAAAATGTCCAGATAGAGGAGGTGACTAATGCTAAAGAACAGTCTAGCTCGAGCGGTCGAGGAAAGAGGTTGCGTAGTGTAGTGCGTGCTGTAAACATGGTTGGTATTGAGCAGTACCGGGCCGCTATTGGCAAATGACAGGCGAAGCAGAAGAAGAAGAACACGAATGGATTGGTGATAAGTAAGGACGGATTAAAAATGAGTGAAGCGGTGCTGGTAGTGACAGTGGTGACGGTGCTACTGGTTATTGGGGGGGGGGGGGGGTGGAAATAAACCCAGGCCCAAATACCAGTGGAAAATATAGCACGGAGGATTTGGCCGCACTCAGGGTGGTTGTGAGTGAAGTCATGCAGGAAAAATGCCAGTGGGAGAAAGTGCAGGAAATAAAGAACATGATGGAGGAGCAGAGAAAGGAGATAGGGAACATGAAGAAATAGCTGGAAACGAGGACGGAGGAATCGAGCAGGAGATTGGATAATAATGAGAAAGAAATCGAGTTATTGAGAGGGGAAGTGAAACATTAGAAAGAGGAGATGATGAGAATGAAGAAAGAAGCGGAGGAGTACAAGCAGGAGAGATGGAAGAAAGCCATATTTATATATGGAGTTGAGGAAGGTGTGAAGGAGGGCAAGATTTAACTGATAGACAAGGTGATCGAAGTCATGCGTGATACAATGAAGATACACTTCAGTAATGAAGACATAGACGATGTAGAGAGAATTGGTAAAACTAAAGGTCGGAGGCCAATTAGGGTAAAATTTTTACCTACCTTAATGGCAGAAATTGTGTTAGGTAACAGTAATTTGTTTTGCTAGGGGCTTTACGTCGAACCGACACAGATAGGTCTTACGGCGACGCTGGGATAGGAAAGGCCTAGGAGTTGGAAGGAAGAGGCCGTGGCCTTAATTAAGGTACACCCCAGCATTTGCCTGGTGTGAAAATGGGAAACCACGGAAAAGGTAACAGTAATAATTTACAGGGACAGAAAATAAGGGTGAAAAGAGACATGGGAAGAGAAGGAAGTGAAAATATGCGGATCTTGAATAGGCGCCTATGGAGAGCAAGGAACCAGGGGCTAAAGGCCCGAATAAGAGGTCTGAGGTTGGAGGTGACAAACGGGCGATGGGTTAGAGGGCACTCAGTAACGAAGCTAAAGGAGATGGACGAAAACTAGAGGGTTGAGGGTGGTGAGATGACAAGGCAAGATGGGAAGAAGAAAGAAGAAAAGGAGAGGAGGAGAGACGTGGAAGGAGAGGAGAGCATCTCAGAAGAGAACGGGCAGTGCAGTCGGGATACAGAAGATCAAGATAGTGAAGTGGACAGTGACAGTGAGCAGCAAGAAACTGGGAGAGCAGAGTGTAGTGTTGCAGTGAGCAAGAAAGGACAAGGGAAGGTGGATTCAGAAGACCAAGGGGTGAGTGGGGGTGAGCAGCAAGAATCGGTGAGAGCAGAGTGCAGTGGTGTAGTGAGCAAGAAAGGACACGAGGAGACAGATCGACAGGAAGGTAAAGAAATTATGAGTAAAGGAAGAAGTAGGAGCTTAAAAGACATATGGGGAAAAGTACGTACAGGGATGGAAAATACAGAGGACATGGAACGGAATAGGTTGGTTAAAAAGGAGGAATGGAGATAAGGGATGAGAGGTCGATAACTACAAGAAGTAAGAATAGAGGTGGAGACCTAGAAGGGAGGGAGGGAAAGTTATAACTATATTGGAAAATAGGATGTGTGAATATTGAGGGACTAAGGAACAAATTAGGAAATAAGAAAGTTCGGGAAGTTATAGAAAGTTTCGACGTTGTGGCACTCTTGGAGACGTAGCTGGAAACAGGGAGGGACATTTCATGGACGGGGTTTGTGATAAAATATAAATACAGAAGAAAAGAGAGGAATAAGGGACGAGCACCAGGAGGGATGATTGTTCTAATTAGGGAAGAAATTTGTGAAAGGGTCGAAGATATAGAGACCGATATGAAAGAAACCATATGGTTGAGATTGAATATGGGAGGGGTTGAGGGAAGGCGGAAGAAAATAAATCTAGCTTTTGTTTACTGCCATCCTAGTAAATCAGCATATGCAAATAAATATTTTTTTTTTGAAGAGTTATTGGTAGATATTGGTAGGATAAGAGAAATGTTTCCAGGTGAAGAGGATATGTTGTTATTCGGGGATTGGAACGCGAGAATAGGGGAACAGAGCCCAGTATATAGTACGGAGGATGGATGTGTATGTTGAAAAGCAGAAGGAGTGAGGACAAAATTATAAACAGTTATGGAGAGAAGCTCTTAGAGATGTGTGCTGTGGGAAATTTGTATATTCTGAATGGGTGGATAGAGGGTGACAGGACGGGGAAATTGACATATGTTACTGAGAAGGGTGCTAGTGTGATAGATATGGTTTTAAGTTCGGAAGGGGTGATTGAGGATATTGTAAGAATGGAAATAAGAGACTGGATTGAATCACACCATTACCCGGTGAGGGTTATGCTGAAAAGGGGGGAAGAGAAGTGTACAAGGAAGGATGATGATGATGATGATGATGATGATGATGATGATGATGATGACGCTTGTTGTTTTAAGGGGCCTAACATCGAAGGTCATCGGCCCCTAATGGAACGAAATGAATGACATGAGACAAGAAGTTAAACTTTTAAAAAGTATCCACTGACTAGAGTTAAAAAAAGAATGGTGATGAAGAAAAAAGAGGGTGAGATTAAAACATTCAATGGATCTAAAACGCAATGCCTTATGTTCTATTAAAACAAGAGAAAATACAGGAAAACGAAGGAATAAGGCATTGCCCAGTAGTACAGATATAAACACATAATTTACGTTAGACATTAAAATAACACATTAAAATGCGCAACACAAACTAAAATGAAGCCAATGAGATAAAAGCGCAACTGACATAAACAACACCAAAGGGTGCCGAGGGAAACAGGTATCAATAGACTGAAGAGAACTCAAGGAGTCAGTACACACAAGAAAGTGTCGGCGCTCATTGTACAGTGCGTACCGCAGAGCTCTGCAAATAGCATAGAGCTCTGCTGTGTACACACTACAGGTTTCCGGGAGAGCAAAAGGACACATATCATTGTCGACAACGAACGCACAGCCCACCTTCGTATCTGTCCTTGAACCATCCGTGTAGACGACGGCTGAACCTGGATAGAAGCCAACAACGGACAGGAAGAGCCTCCGAAGGGTCCGTGTTTTCCTTCGGGCCAGTGTGTAGGTCTAGGATTATTTCAGGACGCCGTACTACCCACGGAGGTACCCCACTTGGTTGTCTGACAAGGCAAGGAACCGAAGGTACGTCGAACAATCGGTAACTGCTATCCAAGCGTATTCCAACCGGCCGCGTTGTTCGAGGACAAGCAGCGTACAGCAAACGGTCGCCATTGTTGAACACGCAAGGATAGCTTGGATGAAGTGGCATCTGTCGCAAATTTGCAACATACGTAAGTAGGAGTTCCTGGCGCCTCAGGAGTAAACGCGGCACACCAGACTCAGCGAGCAGGCTAGCGATGGGGCTAGTACGAAAAGCTCCCGTAGCCAACCTAACCCCGCTGTGGTGGATATTGTTCAGCTTCACAAGAACGCTTGGTCTTGCGGAGCCATACGCTGCACTGCCGTAGTCTAACCGGGATAAAATGTGTGCCCGATAGAATCGCAGGAGCACCACGCAGTCAGCTCCCCAATTAGTGCTGCTAAGAGACTTCAACAGGTTAAGCCTCTTGGTGCATTGCACTTTTAGCTCCCGCACGTGCGGCTCCCACGATAATTTACTGTCAAAAAGGAGCCCAAGAAATCGGTAGGTGTCAACAACTGGAAGAATGACATTGCCTAGATAAAGCTCAGGATGAGGGTGAAGTGTACGTTGACGACAAAAGTGGACAACGGAGGTCTTTGCGGCAGAAAACCGAAAGCCATGTTCGAAGGTCCACTTCTCCACCCTCCTAATAGCTTGCTGTAATTGTCGCTCTGCGACTGCCACACTGCACGACCTTTAGTGCAGCGCAAAATCGTCCACATATAGCGACGGTATTACTGCTGGCCCAGCAGCAGCGACAATACCGTTTATGGCAAACGCGAACAGAGTGACATTAAGGACCGATCCCTGTGGGACTCCATTTTCCTGAACGTGATATTGCGAATATGTCCTCCCTACTCGGACACGGAATAGACGGAGGGACAAAACATTCGCAATAAATACCGGCAAGTTACCTCGGAATCTCCACTGATGCAGGACTGAAAGGATACCATATCGCCATGTGGTGTCGTAGGCCTTCTCTAAATCAAAGAAAACAGCTACGAAGTGCTGTTTACGGAGAAACGCATCCTGGATAGAGCTCTCCAGGCGGACCAAGTGGTCAGTGGTGGATCGAGCGGCTCGAAACCCACACTGGTATTCGGACAAGAGTCCTTGTTTCCCCAGACACCACACGAGTAGGCGATTTACCATCCTCTCAAATAGCTTACACAGGCAGTTGGTAAGAAAAATCGGCCTGTAACTTCCTGCATACTTAGGGTCTTTGTCAGGCTTGAGGACAGGAATGACTATGCCTTCTCGCCACTGAGACGGAAAATCACCCTCCATCCAGATACGGTTGAACACACGAAGGAGATAGAGGAGACTATCATCACTACGGTGTTTCAACATCTGGTTGTGGATGTTGTCCGGTCCAGGAGTCGTGTCCTTGCAAAGCGCTAGAGCGCTGCGGAGTTCCCACTCCGTAAAGGGCACGTTGTAGTCCTCTGAAGCTTGAGAGACAAAACTAAGGTGATGACGTTCTGCCTCTCGCATCACAGCGAGGAAATCAGGATGGTAATTCCCGGAGCCAGATACATCCGCGAAAAGACTAGCTAGATGGTCAGCAATCAGGAGGGGTTCAGTGACAATATTGCCTGCAATGGAAATTCCCGGTACAGAAGATGATCCTTGGATACCCGAAATACGTCGAAGCTTAGTCCATACTTGAGATGATGGAGTATGTGACGTCATAGACGACACACATCTCTCCCATGAAGCCTTCTTACTTTGACGAATAAGAACTCGCGCCTTAGCGCGGAGTTTCTTGAATGTTACCAAGTTGGCCGCAGTAGGCTCTCTACGGTAACGTTTGTGCGTTCTTTGATAGCTGCTGCTATTTCGTCGTTCCACCAAGGAACGAGCTTTCGGCGAGAAGTCCCCAAGTACAACGGAATGGACTCCGCAGCAGCAGCAAGAATAACTCGGGTAATATAAATTATTTCCTCGCCGACGGTCTGCCTGATATCATCGTTAAAGGCAGCTAACGATGAGTACTTCCGGCCAATCAGCATGTTTCAAAATCCATCGTGGGGGAACGTCGACGGATTTTTGGTTCATCAAAGTAAGAATGATAGGAAAATGGTCACTGTCACAGAGATCATCGTGTGTATGCCACCGAAACAGTGGAACCAACGTTCGGCTGCATACACGTATGTCTATGCGAGAATATGTGCCGTAAAGCACACTAAAGTGAGTTGGTTCCCCCGTGTTCAAAATACAAAAATCCAGCTCTGTTACTAATGTTTCCAGCTCTCTCCCCCTGGGGCAAGGCGTCCCAGAGCCCCAGATGGGGTGATGGGCGTTAAAATCGCCCAACAAGAGGAAGGGAGGTGGAAGCTGATCTATAAGATCAGTGACATCATTTATGTTAAGAGCGTGACCTGGTGGAAAATATACATTACACACTGTTGTTATGACAGGCAGCGGAACGCGAACAGCTACAGCCTCGAGGGTAGTTCTTAATGGAACCTCTTCGCTGTAGGTATCAACACGTACAAAAATGCCAACACCACCGGACGCCCGGTGAGCATAATACCGTTCTGTCGAGTATAGTCTGAAATTTCTCAAGACCGTATGATGACCAGGTCTGAAGTTAGTCTCCTGAATACAGACTATACTCGCTGCGTACTCACTAATGAGCTGACGTAACTCAGCAAGATGCCTGTCATAACCATTACAATTCCACTGTAACAGTGCCATAGTGTGGACTATAAAAGGAGTGTTAGGTTATGAGCGACAAAATGCTCGTAAGCCTAAACACTATCTAGTTTGACATCCGTAGATGTAGAGGACAGCGCTACATCCATCCCGTCATCAAAAGATGGCAGGGGTGCCGCCCAGAACTTCGACGCTTTTCGGGCGCGAGTGGGTCCCCTACGAGGAGAGCGCGCTGGTTTGGGAGCAGGAGTACCTCCTGGCGCAGACTCATACCCCTCAGGAGGGGGCATGACTTCTCCTTCGCAGGGGAATTCCGAGAGCGCTCAGCACGGACGCTCTTCTTCCCCTTCTTCTTTTCGAGTTTAGACGGGCTGGGAGATGGTTTCCCAGCCCTGGTCGACGATGCCGCGTCCGCCGGCTGGGGCACGACTTTCGTTGACCTCCTAGGGGGGGAGACTTAGTGTTCCCCCCTTGCTGTGCAGGCTGGGAACTACCAGCCTGCACAGACTTCTGGTTGGTCGAAGGTGGGGTGGTCCCCCCCCTCCAGCTTTGACACTCTGCGACATTGCTGGGAGCAGCAACAGTCGCCTTGGGCGCAGCGGTCTGCACAGGTGTCGATGTTGTAAATGACGAACCTGGAAAACTCTGAGCTATCAAGCTATAGTCAAGTGTACGGGCAGGTGTATTCGTAGAATAAAACTTACGGCGCGCTTCATGGTAGGAAATACCATCCAGGGTCTTGATCTCCTTCTTCTCACTCAGGTATGTCGAACAATTCCGATCCCGAGGAGAATGAAAACCGGAGCAGTTAGAGCACTTGTATGGAGTTGTGCACTCCTCCGCGCCGTGAGCTACTCGTCCACATGTACCACATACAGCCTGATTCGAACCGCGAGATACCATATGTCCGAATCGCTGGCATTGATAGCATCGCATAGGAGGCGGGATGTACGGCCTCACATCGCAACGATAAGTTGTTACCTTGACTTTCTCTGGTAACACTGACAACTTGAAAAAGACAATGAAGGCACCAGTGGCAACGTCTTCACCGTTGACTTTGCGCGTAATGCGCCTGACTTGTGTCACGCCACGGTTCTTCATGTCTTCCATCAACTCGTCGTCAGTGTTCAAAATAAGGTCGCGGTGAAAGATGACTCCACGAACCAGGTTCAAGGACTTATGCTCCTCCACTTTGACGGGGATTTCGCCAAAGTGCTCGCACTTAAGCAACTGATCAGCTTGCAGTGCTGTACGAGTCTTTAGAAGCAAACTACCGTTGCGTATTTTCTTAAGTTCCTCCAGTTCGCCATAGACGCCTTCGATGTGCCTACTAAAAAGGATCGACATCACCAGCTTAAAATCGTGCCCACCAGTTCTGGTATCGACCAGAAACCTAGGGAAGCTGGATCCCATTCCTTCTCGCTGCGCATGTTCCCAGGGAGTTGAACCTCTCAGGGAAGCAAAAGTTAAAGACTTAGGTGGGGGACCACCTTGAGAGAGCCGACTTCGTTTGGAAGCCATGCCCGGTAGCTTCCTCCCCGAATGCCACCCACTCCGATCAGGGGTCTCTGTAGCCGAACCAAGCAGCCAAGGCAATATCCACCTGGTCATAGCAGGTACTGCCCGGGGTCCTATGTTGAACGATGCCTAATACGGGATGACTGAGGCAATGAGCATTAAGACTCCCTTCCTCCAGTCACCCGCAATAGCATGTACCCCATAGCGTGTACAGAGCAATAAATATAGAGAAAAAATAAATAAAAATAATTAATAATAATATGTCCTTCTGGCATTCGGCTGTGCGAGGACCTGTGTTTGTAGGCGGATACTACTGCCAAGGTACATGGCGCTCCCACCACGCAATGGTCCTGGGTGGAAATTTGCGGGCTTTTGGGCGTAATCGCACACGTAAGAGGCCCATCTCCGGGCAGCACGAACATCAAAATTTTGAAATGGTCTACATCTGACCCTCGGAAAAATAATAATAAAATAAAGAGGGGACCATGGCCACATGACCCTTTAAGTCGCCTTCAACGACAGGCAGGGATTACCTATGGATGTATTCAGCCTCTCCCATCCACAGGAGGTCCAACACATTATACCAAACCGCAATCCATGTCCGCGCCTAGGTCGCCCCTTTTAGTCGACTCGTGCGACAGGCAGGGGGACGGCGGGTGTATTCTACATGTGCGTCCCCCACCCGCAGGGGGAGTGTGTTTGGTCCGCGAGAGGTATTTTATTTCCCTCAAGTCCGCCGGCAAGCCGGTTAGGACGCCCCTATCCGCCACCTGGGACGCGCCTCGTGGGAGTATCACCCCTCCCCCTGCTACGCCTTCGTAACCGGTTCGTGGGGTTGGAGGATGAGAAAAATGATAAACGAGGGAGTGGTTATAATAAGTATAAATGGTCAGAGAAGGTGTGCCGCTATTCGAATAGGGTAGAAAAAAGAGGAGTTACAACTTCTGAAATATGGGTGGGAAGGGGCGTTAGAAGAGAATAATACTGATAAAGCCTTGGAATTGCTGCTACATCCAATAAAGATAATAGCGCAGAAGGCGAAAGCTAGAAAGGGAAATAAGAGGGAGAAGAATGGTTTAATAGGGAGTGTGAAGGAATGCGGAGGAAGGTGATGGACGCGTTAGGAGAATATAGAAGGAAAGGTGGGGCCAATAAAGGGAGATTTTGTGTAGATTGAGGAAGGAGTATAAAAAGAAAATTTGTGGGACAGAAAGGCGTGGTTAGAGCAACAAATTGAAGCCATAAATAATGATTGCAAGACAAATAATTTTGAGAGAGTTTGCGACAAGATTAATAAAATTATTAAGGGTGGAAGGAATATACAGAAAACGAGTATTGACGAAGTGCAATGGGTCAGACACTTTGATGAATTACTAGGGGAAAAGGGGGAAGAAAGATGGAGAGGGATGGGGATAGAGGTAATTTGGAGGAATAGGAGAGTGGCAATTTATGACCTGGATAAAGAAATCACAAGGGAGGAAATCCTGAGAGTGATAAGCAGAGTCACAGCGAAGTCGGCCGGGGGATGTAATGGTATAAATAACAAGTTTTGGAAGGAAATTAGCAAAAATGAGATAATGATAGAGGGCATAGTTAAACTATTCAGTAAGATATTTGAGGGAGGTAAGTACCCGAAAGAATGGGAAACAGGAATTATATGCCCTATATACAAGGGGAAGGGTAGTAGGAACAGTGTGAACAGTTATAGAGGTATATCTCTGTTGGATTCCTTGAGTAAAGTATACACTGGGGTGTTAGCAAACAGAATAAGCGGGTGGGCGGAAGAAAATGAAATTTTTACAGATTACCAAGAGGGATTTAGGAAAAAGAAAAGAACAGTGGATAATATAATGATAGTAAAGACTATTCTAGAAAAGTATAAGAATATGGCTAGAAGTACGGTTTATGTAGCAGCAATAGATTTTGAGAAAGCTTTTGACAAGGTGAATAGAGAGGCCCTATTAGAGAAATTAGGCATGCTAGGGATTTCGGAGAAGATGTTGAGGGCAGTGGAAGGAATATATAGGGTTGTCAGGTTTTGTGTAAAATTGGGAGAAGAGAGACTGAGTGGACGCTTAGAGTCCAAGGTGGGTTTAAAACAAGGGTGCAAGTTATCGCCAATACTGTTTATTTTATTTATCAACGATATTTTAGAGGGGTTTGGGGCAGAAAATTGGGTTGTGCCGGTGATTAATGGTTTAGAGGTACCAGGACTGATATTTGCGGATGATGTGTTATTGATGACGCTAACTTCAGGGGGGATGAATAGGGTGTTAAAGTCAGTGACGCTATTTGCGATGAAATGGGGATTGAGAATTAATGGAAATTAGTCTAAAATATTAGTAGTCCAGGTAGACAAAAGAAGAAAGATAGAAGGTAAATGGGTAATTCAGGGAGAAAGATTGGAACAGGTAAGGAAGTTGGAATATCTAGGGGTTATTTTTAATAATAAAGGAACGTGGAATGACCAGATCAAAAGGGTGAAAAATATTTGGAGAGGATAGGATTAGGACACCCGTGGGGGGAGGGCTGGTCAAAGACAGAAGTGAGAGGGATGAAGATACTTCAAAGGAGAATTAGAGATATCCATAGGCAGAAATTATTGGGGGAAAGCAGATAGCGGGGTTGAATATTAGATACGTTGAAAGGTCAAAACGGTATGGGATGATGTGGTGGCTGTTAGGATTGCAAAGGAATACAGGATGGTTGCAGGGGTGGGATAAGACAAGGTGTATACTTCGTGGAGATGTGAATAATGAATTTCACTTGCTAAGAGACTGTGAGGTAACGAGGGAGATAAGACATGGATTACTGAGTGCCGAGCATCGGAAAATATTGGGGAGAGTGATTGAGAAAGCAATCCTGAGATGGATTATTAAAGAGCGGGAAAAAGGGATTGAATTGAACAGGTATTTTTGTCCGACAAAAAAGGCCTGCGAGAGTAAAATAAAGGAGGGTGAGTTAGAGGGTGGACAAGGGAGTAGGGGGGTGGAATAGTTATGTATATAAGGGAAGGGGATAGTATGATAAAATTCTAATGGATTAGAGAATATACGAGTTGAGTACTTAGTTAAGTATGTGGAGTTGGGTAATGATATGGGATTGCATGAAGGCAAGGTCTTTCTGTTTGTGTTAGAGTTGGTTGGAATGCAAGTGCTGAAATGCTGAGTGTTATTGTTTGTGTTACCGTGTTTTTGCGGTAGTTAGAGGTGAAAGAAGGTGCGGGTGTGAACGGGTCTCAAGCTACGAAATTAGAGTGCATGTAAAATTAACAAGGTTATATTTTCTTTTCAAAATAAAGAAATAACAAGCATGGAAGGTACAGAGTAGCAAGGCAACAAAATGTAGTTACAATATTTACCGGATTTGGGCTTCGCGCCCCGACTTCACAATTCTTGGGCAATCAGCCCAACCTTACTCCAACATAAGTTTTAACAGAGGGGCAGAAAACCCCATTCATGCTCAGGAGCACTTGCTCCAAATTACACAGAAAAGCCTCCTCGAGGCATACAACACTCAATTTACAAGAAAGAGCCACTCGCTCTCAAACTTTAAGCCTCTCAAAGGCCACACCAAACTCCACCTTCAAGTTGTCCTCTCAGGACATAGACACAGGGGTAAAATACCCAACCTACTGAGGTCTATTAAGTGAGAAAAAGATTAATTACATGACCTCTAAAATAACAATTTGAGAGGAGGCGAACTTGCGCTCCTAATACACTTTATTTAAAACCTACTTGGCAGTAGGCCATTAATGCAGGGGCTAATCCCATACTAAAGAGGTGACTTTAGAAGGAACAATTTACATTACGTTAACGAAGAATAGGTTGAGAAAAAATAAGTTCACCTCAAAACAATATGAGTGGGAGCTCGAGAGGGTTAAGCACTCTCTATCCCGATATGCAGTTTAAAGATAGAATAGATACCAAGGGTCTTTACATTTTAAGGAAGGTTACATTATGGAAAAACTTCGGACCCGCCCCGAGAGTTAAACTGCTGAGCTAGCAAAGAAAGAGGTAATTAATCGGCCATTACCTTGTTGTTGACCGCTGCCGAAGAAAGAGGCGCTTCCCGCCCCCTGCTATGTACCTTACACACTGAAAGATGGAACAGAAGTGGCGCAGAGACCCAAAAATCAGCAGTTTATATACTCTCGCGGAACGTTCGAGGCGTTTTAGGGAAGAAAACACCCGCCCACAATCACTTAATTGGTTAGGGATAAGCAGCATATTCAAGTTGGGGGAAGATACATCAGATTGGTCAGAAATTAATTAAAGAAATTCGGGATTGGCTAAATACAAAACAAGGGGAAAGAGAGGGGTATACAGCCAACTTAAACAATAACAGAAAGAAATTTAACAAGAAACAAACTTTTGAAATATAAATTTCTCCAAAAAATAGTTCTTTCACATCGCACTAGGGTGCACCATTGTAGTTTTTCAGTAGTGTCCTCTAGAAGAGAAAGTTCACACTTCTTACTACCGGTAAAAAATACATCAAAAGTGGCACAGTTCAAAAACTCCAAACTTTCCAAGTAGTGACATCTTCTGAGAAACTTGAAAATTAATACCGTCGATAAAGTTCAGACTTCCTCCAGTAGAGGAGTTTCAACTGGCGCACATTTTAAATTAGCGGCGTGGAGTTGTACCGCCCGGTACAGTTTGGAGTATTGATTAGGTGTAGGTCAGGAACAATAATGTGACGCAAGTACAGAGCGCAATAAGGAGACTTGATGAGCATGTTTGAACATTGAGTAAGTGACTGCTACAGCTAATGACTGCTAGGAATAATACTATCATATTTATATTATTCTTATTATTATTATCTTTATCATTATTTCTCTCTTGATTCTGGGGTTTTAATTCAATGGAATGAGGGGCATGGCACGAGGTTCTGAGGATGACTGATACGTTTCCGGAGTGTCCAACGAACCTCATGGCATGCCCAGGGGATATATAAGTTTTCCATTATTATTATTATTATTATTATTATTATTATTATTATTATTATTATTATTCTCTATTATTTATTTTACTCTGTATGTGAACATGTATAGGGGCGAAGTCGCCTGTATGTTCAATAAATGTTCTAGTTCTAATGCTAAAGAAGTATTAAAATTTATATATGATAACAATGCTATTTGCAATAAGATACAAAAGTTGAAAACTAGAAAAGCGGCTGGAATTGATAAGATTTCTGGGGATATACTACAGACAATGGGTTGGGATATTGTATCATATGTGAAGTACTTATTTGATTATTTATTGGTTGAAGGAGCTATACCAGATGAATGGAGAGTTGCTATAGTAGCCCCTGTGTATAAAGTAAAGGGTGATAGAAATAAAGCTGTAAATTACAGGCCAGTAAGTTTGACATGCATTGTATGTAAGCTTTGGGAAGGCATTCTTTCTGATTATATTAGACATGTTTGTGAAATTAGTAACTGGTTCGATAGAAGGCAATTCGGTTTTAGAAAAGGTTATTCCACTGAAGCTCAACTTGTAGGGTTCCAGCAAGATATAGCAGATATTTTGGATTCTGGAGGTGAAATGGACTGTTTCGCCATTGATCTGTCTAAAGGATTTGATAGGGAGGATCATGGAAGACTAATGGCAAAAATGAGTGCAAATAGACTGAATGGGTTGCTATATTTCAAGAAAATAGATCTCAGAGAATTAGAGTAGGCGAAGCTTTATCTGACCCTGAAATAATCAAGAGGGGAATTCCTCAAGGCAGTATTATTGGACCGTTATGTTTTCTTATATATAAACATGATATGAGTAAACGAGTGGAATCAAAGGTAAGGCTTTTTGTGGATGATGTTGTTATCTGTACCGGGCGGTACACCTCCACGCCGCTAATTCAAATATTGCACCAATTGAAACTTCTCTACTGGAGAAACTTGGAACTTTAACTACTGAACTAATTCCACGGTTATTCAGAAGATGTCATTGAGTGTTTTTTATTTGACTTTGTTTTTCAACGATTAAGAAGTGTGGACAATCTCTAACAGATGTCTCTACCCAGAACTATGGTAATACACTCTGGTGCAATGGAATGAACTTTCTTGAAGAAATATTGTATTCCTAAGTTTTGTTTTTACTAAATTTTGTTCTGTGGTTTGTGGGTTGCCAATATAAATCCTTTCTTTCCGCCTGTTTTGAATGTAACCAATCAGGAATTTATGTAATTAATTTTCCACCAATAAGGTGTTTCTTCCTCGTCTTGTGTATTAGTTTTTGCAGTTATCCAATAAAAGTTTGTGGGCGGGTTGTTATCATTCATGAAAGGCCTCGAACATTCCACGAGGGTATAAAAACTGCTGATTTTCTTGTCTCAGGGCCACTTCAGTAACATCTTTCTTAGTGTGTGGATATGTAGCAGGGGGCGGGACGCGCCCCTTTCTTCGGGCAGTAGATCTCCAACAAGGTAATGGCCTGTTAACATTTTTATTTCTTGCTAGCTCAGCAGTTTAACTCTCCGAGAAGGTTCGAATCCTTTAATATGTAACCCATCTTTTAAAATGTAAATTCCTTTTCTGCCTATATAAAATCTACAAATATCTTTTACTGTAAAGCGGGATAGAGAGTGCTTCACCCTCTCGAACTCCCCTTCATTTTGAAAAAGAGGTGACTACGTTTTCATAACCGTTCTTCGCTTCTTTAATGTAGTTGTTTTCTCATACGGGTCACCTCCCTAGCTTGGGATTAGCCCCTGTGTTTCGGCCTAGAGCCACTCAGGTTTTAATGATGATGATGATGTTTGTTGTTTAAAGGGGCCTAACATCAAAGGTCATCGGCCCCTAATGGAACGAGATAAACGACATGACAGATGGTGTTAAAATTTTAAAACATATCCACTGATTAGAGTTTAAAAAAAGATGATGGAGAAAAATGAGGGTGAGATTAAAACAATCAGTGGATCTAATACGCAATGCCTTATTTTCTAATAAAATAAGAGAATATACAGGAAAACAAAAGAATAAGGCATTGCCTGGTAGTACATAATTTACGAGAGACGTTAAAATAACACATTAAAATACGCAACACAAACTAAAATTAAGTCAATAAGATAAAAGCGAAAGTGACACAAAACACACTAGGACAAAGGACAGCATCACACACGATAAAACAGTCCACTATCTCTCATAAAGCGGACGACGATGTCTGCTGACTGCTCGTCATCACGCAAGATAAGGGAGATAGTACTCGGAAGGTTAAGACTACGGCGCAGATCGACCAGGTCCACACACTCCGTAAGGATGTGCACCACGGTAAGATGGCTGCCGCAGGGACACACCGGAGGGGGTTCTCCTTTCAAAAGATGCGAGTGAGTCAAAATACCATGGCCGATCCGAAGACGACATAATACCACGGCTTCCCTCCGCGAAGCCCGAAGGGAAGTCCTCCATACCTTCGTTGTTCCTTTTATCGCTCTCAGCTTATTGGGAAGTGGAATGGCCTGCCACTCCATCTCCCAATGGGACATAACAAGATGTCGCAGCTGAGAGCGAATATCACTTGCTGGAACCTTGAAAGGAAACGGGGCAGTGTAACTGCCTCCTTGGCAGCCTGATCTACTAACCCGTTTCCCTCTATGCCCATGTGGCTTGGGAGACACAGAAACGTGATTCTGGTGCCAGCATCCCAACACCCGGCCAGCAGGTCCTGGATTAGCTGCACCAGAGGGTGCCGAGGGAACAGGTATCTATAGACTGGAGCGAACTCAAGGAGTCAGTACACAGAAGAAAGTGTCGGCGCTCATTGTACAGTGCGTACCGCAGAGCCTCACAGATAGCATAGAGCTCTTCTGTGTACACACTACAGGTTGCCGGAAGAGCAAAAAGGAACCTATCATTGTCAACAACGAACGCACAGCCCACCTTCGTATCTGTCCTTGAACCATCCGTGTAGACGACGACTGAACCTGGATAGCGGCCAACAACGGACAGGAAGAGCCTCCGATAAATCGAAGGGTCCGTGTTTTCCTTTGGGCCAGTGTGCAGATCCAGGATTATTTCAGGTCGTCGTACGACCCACGGAGGTACCCCACTTGGTTGTCTGACAAGGCAAGAAACCGAAGGTACGTCAAACAATTCGGAAATGCTATCCAAGCGTATCCCAACCGGCCGCGTCGCTCGAGGACGAGCAGCGTACAGCAAACGGTTGTCATTGTTGAACACGCAAGGATAGCTTGGATGAAGTACTTAGGTTTTAAAAGTGTGTTGAAGAGTACAAGTTTACGCCTCCAATCCCTTCTGTACTTTGGGCCAGTAACTTAACCTGATGTTTTGTTTTCTTCATGCGAAGGCCTGGTAGGTTGGGTATTAAATACCCCTGTTTTGTATGCCTTGATGGCAGTTTGGATAAGAGTCTGTTATTGCCTTGATAGGCTTGAAAGTTCGAGAGCGGGTCAGCTCTTTATGGTGTTGTGGTAAAAGTGCCTTAGAGAGGCTTGAGGTTAATTGCTGGGAGCAAGTGCTCCTTGTACTTAGGGGTTTTCTGCCCTTTAGCAATTGTGGTTGTGAGCTGAGAGCTCAGAAATTAAACTTAGCGCTCGAAGCCCAAATCTTGTAACGAACTGTAATTTATTAATTTGTTGATCTGCTACTTGGTACCTGTTATACTTTGTTACTTGTTAATTTTGAAAAGAAAATATAACCTTGTTAAAGTTTTAAATTAACTTTAATTTTGTAGTTGAGACCTATTCCTGCCCGCACCTTCTTTCACCTCTAACTACCACGGATATCTCCGTAACATTATCTATAGAGTAATAAACAAGTTACAATATTGTGAGCAATTGCAAAATAACCTTGATAATGTTGTGAGATGGACAGTAGACAATGGTATGAGATAAACGGGGCGAAAGACAGGTTGTGAGTTTCACAAATAGGAAAAGTCCTCTGAGTTTTAGTTACTGCGTTTATGGGGTGGAAGTTCCTTTTGGGGATCATTGTAAGTATCTAGGTGTTAATATAAGGAAAGATCTTCATTGGGGTAATCACATAAATATGATTGTAAATAAAGGGTACAGATCTCTGCACATAGTTATAAGGGTATTTAGGTGTTGTAGTAAGGATGTAAAGGAGAGAGCATATTTGTCTCTGGTGAGACCCCAACTAGAGTATGGTTCCAGTGTATGGGACCCTCACCAGGATTACTTGACTCAGGAACGGGGGAAAATCCAAAGAAAAGCAGCTCGATTTGTTCTGGGCGATTTCCGACAAAAGAGTAGCGTTACAAAAATGTTGCAAAGTTCGGGCTGGGAAGAATTGGGAGGTAGGAGATGAGCTGCTCGACTAAGTGGTATGTTCCGAGCTGTTAGTGGAGAGATGGCGTGGTATGACATTAGTAGACAAATAAGTTTGAGTGGCATCTTTAAAAGTAGGAAAGATCACAATATGAAGATAAAGTTGGAATACAAGAGGACAAATTGAGGCAAACATTCATTTATAGGAAGGGGAGTTAGGGATTGGAATAAATTACTGGTACCAAGGGAGATGTTCAATAATTTTCCAATTTCTTTGCAATCATTTAAGAAAAGGCTAGAAAAACAACAGATAGGGAATGGTTATGAGGGTGTTTAGGGATTTTTGTAAGGATGTAAAGGAGAGGGCATATACGTCTTTGGTAAGACCTCAACTAGAGTATGGTTCCAGTGTATGGGACCCTCACCAGGATTACCTGATTCAAGAACTGGAAAAATACCAAATAAAAGCAGCTCGATTTGTTCTGGGTGATTTCCGACAAAAGAGTAGCGTTACAAAAATGTTGCAAAGTTTGGGCTGGGAAGAATTGAGAGAAAGAAGAAGAGCTGCTCGACTAAGAGGTATGTTCCGAGCTGTCAGCGGAGAGATGGCGTGGAATGACATTAGTAGACGAATAAGTTTGAGTGTCGTTTATAAAACTAGGAAAGATCACAATATGGAGATAAAGTTGGAATTCAAGAGGACAAACTGGGGCAAGTATTCATTTATAGGAAGGGGAGTTAGGGATTGGAATAACTTACCAAGGGAGATGTTCAATAAATTTCCAATTTCTTTGAAATCATTTAGGAAAAGGCTAGGAAAACAACAGATAAGGAATCTGCCACTTGGGCGACTGCCCTAAATGCAGATCAGTATTGATTGATTGATCTGCCACCTGGGCAACTGCCCTAAATGAAGATCAGTATTGATTGATTGATTGATTGATTGATTGATTGACTGATTGATTGACTGTGCGATCTTCCCGCGTATAGGTACGAGCCAGTAAAAATTTCCCGGTAGGTAATGTTCTCTCAGGGCAATTCTTCGTAAAAATGGTTAAGAATAACGTGAATTCCAAGAGAAGACAGGGACCGCACGCGATAAATACTGATGAACGTGTCCATCCAATCTTATTTTCAAATAAATCATTCATTCATCGCAAGACTCGAAGTAAATCGCATGAAAAGTATCTGAATAACTAAGTCAATCTACTGCTAACATCTACAAATCATAACTCACTTAATTAAAAATAAATTAAAAGAAGAAATGTATTAAATTACTAATGAATGAAAGAAAAGAGAAATCATAATATGTTAAGAAAAATGCCTCCATCGGTGTTTAAAATCAATCATTATTCATAACATCTCATATAAGTCAGCGCTGGCTTAATTTCGAAAAATGAATTCATTGATTCTGAAATGAACCGGTATCTTCTAACATTCCAACTTGTATGAAAATTAATTCAATTATTTAACTGCCATATTAATAAATTATTAACTTGAAAGAAAGTTCATGATTCGTATCAATAACATCACAACACTGAAGTAAAATCTCAAAGGTTTAACTAAAAAAAAATAGAAATGAGAATGAACAATCTGAATTATGTATATTAACTCATTCACTGGCGTAGAAATATTGTTGATGATTGACGGGCTAAGGTTACTACCCCTATTGCCTACCAAAATCTAGGCTCCTAACATCCTACCCTATCATCTTTAAATGTTAAACAAATTATTAATCATCCCTCAAAAATATAATAATAATCTGCAACGCATTTCTAACTAAATAGTTCTTAATTCGCTACTCATTGGCTCTATATGTATACGATCATTCACTAGGCGCATATTTATTATGTCAAGCTTATTTAAGTGACTCCGCAAATATTTCCATTACGATATCCCGATATTATTCAGCTACGTTGTTCATGATGGGTGAACAGACTCAGTATATCTCTCAATGTATACATTATGAGAATATGTCATATATTACGAATATTTCCTAACATCAACAGCTGTATTTGGCATTATAGTAACCATTTAATCAACTATACACACCGCCATCTAGCACCACGCGTGACGCCATGCAAAGCCGAAGATAGCCGACTACGTTCTTGACTTCCCCCCCCCCAGCCTTCAAGCACCAATATTCAGCCGAGGTCTCCCGATAGAAGCCGAATATGTTCTGCCCGCAACTGCTTCCGTACTCGTGGAGGGTCAAAAAGAAAGGGACAGTCAGTAAAGTATTTGAGACAGTCATGGATGGAGAAAGTGTATTTGATCGGTATGTAACAGAAAACCCTTCTGAATACAAAATCGACAGCGATGTAATAAGTGGATACATTGAAACTACTAATGACTACAATGTGTTTCACCGGGCGAGTTGGCCGTGCGCGTAGAAGCGCGCGGCTGTGAGCTTTCATCCGGGAGATAGTAGGTTCGAATCCCACTATCGGCAGCCCTGAAAATGGTTTTCCGTGGTTTCCCATTTTCACACCAGGCAAATGCTGGGGCTGTACCATAATTAAGGCCACGGCCGCTTCCTTCCAACTCCTAGGCCTTTCCTATCCCATCGTCGCCATAAGACCTATCTGTGTCGGCGCGACGTAAAGCCCCTAGCAAAAAAAAAACAATGTGTTTCTGAATAATTTAAGTTCGCTTGGTTATTCTTTCTCTACGAGGAGAAGTGAAATCCGCAAAGAAGGTAACTGAACATTGTTAGCAGTTTGTGTAGACATATTAATAAGAAGGTGTTACATTTTAGACTGTAAATTAAAATGTTCTCTTACAGGTGAAAATGTATGGTTTTCATGGAAGCCAAAGAGCAACCGTTATGCACCAGTTATTGATTTCTCACGTCATCCTTTTTCTTTAGTGTAAACTACATATTTTTAGTGTTCTCACGGGGCGAAATATTATAAGAAGCGTGAACAGAACAGTGTGGTATGTATAAGATATTCACAGTATACAATATGATCCTGGAAAAAATATATCTAGTCAGATTATGTAAAATTTTCAGTAGAGCACTTTAAGAGTTCACTTCATTCCCATTCTTGTGTTGGTGTTTTCTGTATCCTCTTATAACAGGGAACCAAATAGGCTTTTCGCCTCGATGATCTGGTACTTATATTCAAATACTCAATTAGTGATAACTTCCAGATTGTGTTTAAATGTTACAAATCTAAATTGAATATGTTTCTCCTGAATCCTTAAGGAGCTGTTTGATCTATGTTGGTTTTTATTTTTATATTCATTAGTCTGATCATCCCGATGTGAAGAAAAGCAGAATACGTGTTCTCGACACAAAGAAACTTGGATGTACAGCATGGATGACTGTGAAGTGTGTACGAATTTTTAGTGATTTCAGAGTTGAAAAGGATAATTGGAGGATGAAGAAAAAGGTACATTCAAAACATTATTTTACGTTAATGTGACGTACTAGTTCATGTTGACACAATTTTCTAATCTGGTGATCTCCTCTTTATTTTACAGGTTTCCCAGGAGTTGAAAAAAGCGCTGAAAGCTAAGTTGGTTACCAGCACATTGCGATTCTACGTCAAAGCAAGTTCTGGACAAACTCACAACCACAGTAAAGTATCGACAGAAATAAACGAGCAGATTCACGTAGGATTAAAGAAAGAAATAAAACGTATTGTGGCAACAGGAATCACATCTGTTCGGTATATTAAAATAATGTTGAAACGAGCTGTTGAGCAATTATTTCCAGAAAGCCATAAATTAAGTCGTCTTAATACAGCCTTCGATCCATCAGACGCAGCACATGTTTACAGCACATATATTCATCGAAACAAAATCTGACAGACCACGAAACCATAGAGGAAGAAATGAAGAAATGGAAAGAAGAAGCACCAGATAATAAAATTTACTTCAGACCATTCCTGTCAAATGAAGATGGAACGGTGGACACCCTACTTTTCTGTTACCAGACATCATGGCAACAACATCTGTTGCAACGTTACGGTAAATTATGCTTACTGGATGCTACCTATCTAACGACAAAATATTCTCTGCCTTTGTTTTTTCTTTGTGTTAAAACAAACGTAGGGTATTCAGTGGCAGGAATATTCGTTGTTCAAGCTGAAAGCACGGGTCTTATTTCAGAAGCTGTATCTATTTGCAAACAGTGGTCCCCAAACTGGAGTCCAATTTACTGGATGACCGACTATTCCGAAATGGAAATTAATGCAACTGAAACCATTTTTCCTGAAAGTGTGGTGTACCTTTGCGCATTCCACTGGGAGCAGGCTTGGCAACGTTGGTTTCGTAAAGGAGGAAATGTGCGGGAAGGAACTGCTGACACGGTTCTCCAGTTGTGGCGCTCAATTGCCAGTTCTACAACTGAGGAAGACTACGATAATCTTGTGCGACAAAAAGAATTATCTATGGTGATGACAAACAATTATCGGGCGTACACTATTTTCGGACACATTGGTTAAGTGAAGCACATCGCTGGGTGTCTTGTTTCAGTAAAAAGGACTTTCTCGTTGTTGTCAACACGAATAACGGTGCTGATAGTCAGAATAAAGTTCTGAAGCATTCTTATGTGGTGCACAATTCTGATCCTACTTTGTTAGGAATGCTCAGAGTTGTAATCAGTAAATATCTACAGGACTCGTTGAGGAAGTATTGCATAGAGAACTCGGTAGTGAAAGCTTACAATAGTGACATTCCTGACTACTTGAGATACAGGCCACAAAATTTTATCAGGCATGTAATGAAGAGGTTAACGCAAGCACGGTGTGAAATTCCTAAACAACGCGTGAATTATGTCAGAGAAGGAGTTTTCTCCGTACAGAGCTCCAGTGACCCTAATGTGTCATACACTGTTGACTTCGGGGATCTGTCGTGTACATGTCCAGATTACCGTATGTTCAGGTTTACTTGCAAGTATATATGTGCTATTTTCGAACACTTTCCTGACTGGGGATTTGACAAACTGAACGGGGATGACATAAGCAGCCCGTTCATAACAACAGACACAACATACGGTCACTCTGCTGTAATCCATGAAAATCTAACAGTAAGTGACGGACAAATGAGACGAAAAGAAGGTAGTGATGAAATCCATATGAGTTGTGAAAGCCGGAATATGTCAAGAATTAAGGTACTGCAACAAGCGGTAAGAGACGAAGCAAAGAGGCTGATTGACATGTCGTATTTGTGTGAAGATGTCAACACAATACGAAAAATACATGCCGTGCTTGTAGAGAGACGAAAGGGACTGGAAAGACTGGTACCTTCTCAAGCTGGATTACCACTTCAGAATAAAATCAGCCTTCAGTGTTCCGTTTTCAGAATTAAGAGGAAGTACGGGGTACTACCGGCGACATTAAAAGAGAAGAGAGGAAAGCAATAGTGCCAGGGGATGTTCCTATTCTTCTTCCGCTTTTCCTACATCCTTGTGAAGTCGGGTGCCAACTGTGCTGCACATGTGGACTGGAGCGTGTTTTACGACCGGATGCCCTTCCTAACGCCAGTTATATGTCGAGGGATGTACTCAATATTACGAGGACCGAGTTAGTTGGCCATGCGGCTAGGTTCGCGCAGCTGTGAGCTTGCATGTGGCATATAGTGGATTTGAATCCCATCGCCGGCAGCCCTGAAAATGTGTTAATGCAAAGTTAAACCACTTGCAAAAGAACACACCCAGTCTCTGAGTTAAATTAACTAGACGAACCCCACTATCGGCAGCCCTGAAGATGGTTTTCCGTGGTTTCCCATTTTCACACCAGGCAAATGCTGGGGCTGTACCTTAATTAAGGCCACGGCCGCTTCCTTCCCACTCCTAGCCCATTCCTGTCCCATCGTCGCCATAAGACCTATCTGTGTCGGTGCGACGTAAAACAACTAGCAACAACAAATTAACTGGACGCAGTTAAAAAGCGACCCGGCCGGGATTCGAACCTATGACTCTCTGAAATGGAGATCTTGACGCCGACCATTAAGCTATGGAGACAATAGTAGCGTAGAATAATATATGTTAAATAAGCATTTGTAGGTGTTATGGCTATGAGCATTAGTTTTAAAAATTCAGAATTAGTATCCAATCTAGAAAATGTTAATATTAAAGTTACGCTGATGTACTGTATAGGCTAACAGAACAGTTCTGAATAAAATTATTCTATGGTATATTCCTAACCCGCTGAAGTTCAGCATTATTTTTCCGACAAAGTGATATTTAATATCAAATTTATTGTGTACTTTGTATTTCTGAAGAAAAAAAGAACTTCGAATTTTAAAATATACTTCCAGTTATTTTCAATAATTATGACTACTGGGGTGATCTAATTTATAATATGAGTACTACAGTGAAAGTGTATATTTCAGTATGTTCTTAAATTATTACCAACGACATAAAAGATATAGACTGCTCAAGGTTGGTCTTGGACTGCTAAACATATTCGTTACTGCGCCCCTGACTGAAGCTCAGTGAACTACAGCCGCTATGACAGTTGCAGGCAACAGAACTTGACACTTCGATACTGGCCTAGCAGCATGTCACTTTAGCTTAGCCCTATTATCAGTTCATGAATAGATGTGGTTATTTTTTATGCAAAAGTAAAGTCTTATTTAAACGTAACAAGTCCAGACGTTTTGAAAAACACTGTTACAATTAATATTCAAAGGACTTTTAATTAAATAAGCGCAGCAAATCTAGCGGCCGTTTGGTTGGAAATAAGATGAACAGTATTAATTGGTAATAATAGGCTATGCGTTTTTCTGTATCAAGATACCCATGTCATACGCAGCATTTAACTCCACCAGTCGCCATCAGAAAGGCATTAACATTACATTTCACAAGTAGGCCTTATGTATGAATAATTATTTGCTGGTTGTTATAGTATAGGCCTAAACCAAATTTAATATCCCATAGGTCATTCTAATGATGACGTATTATTTTTCTTCAAGGTTTCTTTTGAACTACCCCTGTAGTTGGTAGCGTAGAATAACACACACGGTATGCCCTGCCTGTAGTAAGACGCTACTAAAAGGGGGTACAAGGGCTCTTAACTTGGGAGCATATACTGGCGACCACGGGGCCTTTATATGAGTCCTCCTGTGGGTGGCGGTGGTAGAATAATACACACGGTGTCCTCTGCCTGTCTTAAGAGGTGACTAAAAGGGTCCCCAGGGGCTCTCAACTTTGGAGGGTGGGTTGGCGACCACCGGGCCCTTAGGTAAGTCCTGACATTGCTCCGATTTACTTGTGCCAGGCTCCTCACTTTCATCTATCCTATCCGACCTCCCTTGGTGAAGTCTTTTTGTTTTCCGACCCCGATGTTATTAGAGCACGCGAGGCATAGAGGGTCTTTCAATTTCACGCCCTTCGTGGCCGTTGTCTATCCTTGGCCGGTACCTACATTTTTCGAAGTGTCCGATCCCTTCCATTCTTTCTCTCTGATTAGTGTTATATAGAGCATCGTTGCCTAGTCGTACTTCCTCTTAAAACAATACTCAACACCACTCCCCTTTTCTGGGACAACAAACGGAGAGAGGATTTAATGTTGCATCATTACAATACACCCTATGAATGCACTTCTAGTATAATCGTTATTTAGGTACCCTACTTACTTCGACATTTTAAGATTATTTCATTAAATATTATTGTTTAACAGGAAACTGGAGCCACCTTTCAAGCAACACAGTCTATTGCCACATAACCACAAACGAATTAATCACATTGGTTAAGCACTGTCATCTCACAACTTCAACGGCACTTTTAATACATTATTTAAAAAAGGTTTTTATCACAATTAAGGCCCGTTTTATTGCGCGAAACATAAGAACAATGAATTTATTGTGCACGTTTATACATGTACAGCCACTAAGCCATGACACCTGTCGTTCGCTTTTGCCTGTAAGTGTCATGGCTGCCAGCAGTTCAAGTGGATTCAAAGATGGTCGGCAGGTAGCAGTCTATATCTTTCACGTCGTTGATAATTACTGTACCGGGAGGTACACCCCTATGCTGCAGTTTTAAATCTTGCGCCAATAAATCCTCCTCTACAGGAGAAGCTCTGAACTTTAAAAACTGAATCAACTCGTAAGTTTCTCAGAAGATGTCACTACCATAAATTTTGTGATTACGTAGTTGTCAATACTGTGTGGATTTCAGCTTGTTTTGTTTTCCATTGATCAAGAAGTGTGGGCATTCTCTTATAGATGTCTCTACTAAAAAAAATATGATCATGCACTCTGGTGCGAAGTGAAGGAACTTTTTTGAAGAAATTTTGTATTCATAAGTTTTCTCTTTACTAAATTTGGTTCATTCATTTGTGGGTTGGCAATATTAATCTTTTCTTTCCGCCAGTTTTGAAGTTAGCCAATCAATTATTTTTGTAATTAATTTTTGACCAATCGTGTCTTTCTTCGATTTTGTGTGTAGCTGGGTACTGTAGCCAATAAACGCCTGTGGGTGTGGCTGTTTTATTCATGAAAAGTCTCGAATTTCCCCCGAGGGTATAAAAACTGCTGATTTTCTTATCTCTCGGCCACTTCATCAACTTATAACCTAGTGTATGGACATGTAGCAGGAGGCGGGAAGCGCCTCTTTCATCAGACAGCAGCTCTTCAATAAGGTAATGGCCTTTTAACATCTTTATTTCTTGCTAGCACAGCAGTTTAACTCTCGGGAAAGGTCCGAATCCTTGACAGTGTAAACTATCTTTTCGAGATGTAATTTTCGCTGTTTGATGTAAAAACTTCATTAGATCTGTAACTGCAATTCGGGGATAGAGAGTGCTTTAGCCTCTCGAGCTCCCCTTCATATTGGTTTGAGGTGACTACGTTTTGTAACTGGTTTTCTTCCTTTCTGTAATGTCTTAAAATTTTCGTATACGAGTTACCTCCATAGTTTGGGAATAGCCCCTGTTTCATCGGCCTAGTGCCTCTTGGGTTTTAAGAAGTTTCATATAGGAGTGCAAGTACACGCCTCCATTCATCTTTGTATTTTGGGCCATTTTCTTAACCTGTTCTTTTCTGCTAAGGCCCAGTAGGTTGGGTACAAGATACCCCTGTTTCCTCGTAAGTGTGCCTTGAGGGCAGTTAATGGTAAAGTCTGTTGTGGCCTTTAACAGGCTCAGAAAATTGAGAGCGAGTCAGCTCCTTTATTTGTGGTAAAAAGTGCCTCAGAGAGGCTTGATATTAAAAGTGCAAGTGCTCCATGTATGGAGGGGATTTCTGCCCTGTGGTAAATATGTGTTGTGTGAGCTGAGAGCTCAGAAAGTGTAAAACTTGGGGCTTGAAGCCCAGATTTTTAAATCTTGGCATTTCCTGGTCTTGTACCTGATTGTCGGTTATTTGTTGGCATGGTGTTATTTGTTAAACTATGAAATTCTATGTGAAAATTGTTAAGTTTTGCTATTTTCAAAAATATAATATTTAATGCAATTTTAATTCATATCTCGGCCTTGTAGTTAGACCCATTCACCCCGGCACCTTCTTTCACCTCTGCTAATCCACCAAACCACGGTAACAATAGGGATGCAGGCAGAGAAAGTTCGCACCAGATAGCGCTCGTGTACTACTGGGTAAGCGCAAGGCGATCGTCTCATGTTTCCCCCAATCACCTGCGAGTAATGCATAGAATTTTACCGAGTTTTCTGAGCTAAAGCCGATTGTACCTTCTCTAATTTTACTCCAAGACTATATTAATTAATTGCATAGTTATATCCCCTAGTATATTACGGACGATTTTCAGCGTTTAAGCCTTAAACAGCTGCAAAATGAGCTACAGACCAGAATCGCTAAATCTAGCGGGAGGAAGGAAGAAATAGTACAGCGGTAATTAGAAAATAATAACACGCTTTATTATCCAAATAATAAATAGGTTTCAGCATGCCTTTTCCTGAAGATTACAATTACTTGAGTATTGTACATTGATAAATACATAAATATACCTCCACAAGACAAATAATAAATAGAGATTTAAACAGGCACTTGCTCCTCTTGCTTGTAGACTTCGATTCATGTATTCTTTTTAGGTTGATGGCTTACATGAAACTGCAGATACAGCCATTGTCTACCCCCAAAGGCATGTGAATATTCTTGAGTTTCCCAGTGCCGGTTACTTTAATATTTGACCATCAGCCATAAGGTGAAGATCACTATCACAAATTTGCATCTAATGGTTTACTTCGTATTTGGAAAATCGGAAATAGATGGAGCACCTGTTTCCAACTAGATATGCTATAAACAAACATTTCAGTGAAAAGGGTTTTGTTTATAAAAGGTTAATTTCAATCGGGTGAAATTCTAAAATGCAGTGCTGTGAAATCCGAGTACACAAAACATAAGACTTATAATGCGAAGCTTATTTTAGGATTACCTGGTGACACTATAGGAGGGGAATGTGAACGTTTTGCTGGAGCATGCCCCAAGGCATGTAGTAAGCATATTGCTGCTGTAAGCTACGCATTAGAGCACTTCCCCAAGACTGGTATTATTCAGTGTTCAGAAACATGCAGCCAAAATTTATAAACTTTTCAGCATCCCTCTACCAAACGGTTGAGGCCAGTTAGCTCTATGAAAGTGGAATGTATGCCCTTGGAACAATTTTTGCTATGTATAATCTCGATGATGATGATGATGCTTGTTGTTTAAAGGGGCCTAACATCGAAGGTCATCGGCCCCTAATGGAACGAGATGGACGACATGATATATAACAATTAAAATTTTAAAACGTATCCACTGATTAGAGTTTTAAAAAATGGTGATGAAAAATGAGTATGAGATTAAAACAATCAGTGGATCTAATTCGCAATGCCTTATTTTGGAATAAAATAAGAGAAATTACAGGAGACAATGGAATAAGGCATTGCTTGCTAGTACAAATATATATATATATATATATACATACTTTACATTAGACGTTAAAAGAACGCATTAAAATACGCAACACAAACTAAAATGAAGTCAATAAGAGCGTAATTAACACAAAGAAACAAGCACAAAGGACATCATTACATACGATAAAACAGACCACTATCCCTCATAAAGTGGATGACGAGGTCTGCTGACTGCTCGTCATCACGCAGGATGAGGGAGGTGGTACTCGGGAGGTTGAGACTACGGCGCGAAGTTCAAACAGGTCCGTACACTCCGTAATGATGTGTACCACGGTAGGATGGTCACCGCAGGTACACACCGGAGGAGGTTCTCCTTTCAAAACATGCGAGTGAGTCACAATACCATGGCCGATCCGAAGACGACATAATACCACGGCTTCCCGCCGCGAAGCCCGAAGGGAAGTCTCCCATACCTTCGTTGTTCCTCTTATCGCTCTCAGCTTATTGGGAAGTGGAATGGCCTGCCACTCCATCTCCCAATGGGCCATAACCAGATGTCGCAGCTGAGAGCGAATATCACTTGCTGGAACCTTGAAAGGCAACGGGGGCAGTGTAACTGCCTCCTTGGCAGCCTGATCTGCTAACTCGTTTCCCTCTATGCCCATGTGGCTTGGGAGCCACAGAAACGTGATTTTGGTGCCGGCATCCGAACACCCGGCCAGCAGGTCCTGGATCCGCTGCACCAGAGGGTGCCGAGGGAAACAGGTATCAATAGACTGAAGCGAACTCAAGGAATCAGTACACACAAGAAAGTGTCGGCGCTCATTGTGCAGTGCGTACCGCAGAGCTCTGCAAATAGCATAGAGCTCTGCTGTGTACACACTACAGGTTTCCGGGAGAGCAAAAAGAAACCTATCATTGTCGACAACGAACGCACAGCCCACCTTCGTATCTGTCCTTGAACCATCCGTGTAGACGGCGACTGAACCTGGATAGCGGCCAACAACGGACAGGAAGAGCCTCCGAAGGGTCCGTGTTTTCCTTCGGGCCAGTGTGTAGGTCCAGGATTATTTCAGGACGCCGTACTACCCACGGAGGTACGCCACTTGGTTGTCTGACAAGGCAAGGAACCGAAGGTACCTTAAACAACCCATAACTGCTATATAAGCGTATTCCAACCGGCCGCGTTGCTCGAGGACAAGCAGCGTACAGAAAGCGGTTGCCATTGTTGAATACGCAAGGATAGCTGGGATGAAGTGGCATCTGTCGCAAATTAGCAGCAGACGAAAGAAGCATTTGCTGGCGCCTCAGTTGTAAAGGTGGCACAGTACATTCAGCGAACAGGCTAGCCATGGGGCTTGTATGAATATCTCCCGTCGCCAACCTAACCCCGCTGTGGTGGATGCTATTCAGCTGATGATGATGATGCTTGTTGTTTAAAGGGGCCTAACATCGAGGTCATCGGCCCCTAATGGTACGAAATGAAACGACAAAGTAAAAGTTCAAAATCATCCACTGACCAAAATAAAAAATGTCATGAAGAATGAATGAATGAATGAACATGAATTGAAAACGATCAGTGGATCTGTCTCAAAAAACTTAGTTAATAGTAGTACAGACCAAGGGACCACCTCCAAAGCACAATCCTGAATCGAGAATGCTTGGTGTCTAAATGGGTCCAAAATACAGATCAAAGGCCCCTCAGAATGATACTTATCGCTTGTAATGTAGAACCATGGTATAAGTCCTGTTGCGGTACTAATCAAAAGTAGCAGAGACTTGCGGTATTCCACACATTATTGTACTACTCAGAGGTTATGAAATTCGACGTATAATACAGACCTATGTTTTTCCCACTTTGCGGCGCCATTTACAGGCAACGCAAACCTATGGTGTTCAGCACATAAGAGTACTAACCACAGGGACCTCTCCCTATCCCGTGGTGTTCCTCATATAGTGGGTACTAATCATAGGCAAGGCAGAACCATGGTAGCTATCATCCCATGGTTCTACTCATATGGTGGTAATAATCACAGGTACTGCAAAAGCCGACCGCGCGGTGCTCCTATGTGGTACTGATCATAAACCTATTTCGTACCTAATATAGTGGTACTACGCACAAGTTAAAGCGACCCTTGGTGTTCTCCGGGTGGTGGTACTATGCACATGTAGTTTCATGGTTCGAATGCAATCATGCCTTGGTCTCCCCTTTTAGTCGCCTCTCACGACAGGCAGGGGATACCGTGGGTGTATTATTCGTCTGCCTCCCCCACCCACAGGGGGTGTGTGTTTGGTCCGCGAGAGGTATTTTATTTCCCTCAAGTCCGCCGGCAAGCCGGTTAGGACCCCCCTATCCGCCACCTGGGACGCGCCACATGGGAGTATCACCTCTCCCCCTGCTACGCCTGCGTAGCAGGTTCGTGGATGATGCTATTCAGCTTCGCAAGGATGCTTGGTCTTGCTGAGCCATATACTGCACTGCCGTAGTCTAACCTGGATAAAATATATGCCCTATAGAATCGTAGCACCACCGCGCGTTCAGCTCCCCAATTAGTGCTGCTAAGAAACTTCAAGAGATTAAGGCTCTTGGTGCACTGCACTTTAAGCTACCGCACGTGTGACTCCCACGATAATTTACTGTCAAAAAGGAGCCACAGAAATCGGTAACTGTCAACTACGGGAAGAGCGACATTTCCTAGATAAAGTTCAGGAGGTTGATGACGATGATGATGCTTGTTGTTTAAAGGGGCCTAACATCGAGGTCATCAAACCCTTGCGCCCGTTTTCAATACGAGCTCATTGAAAGCGTATCCTGGCATAAAGTATATTTATTCTCTAAAGAATGGACAAGGAAATAAATCTTATACAGCGAACAGAGAAAGAACCCTGGGTTGACGTGCAAGTGTTTTCGACGAGAGGTTAAAATGCCAACCCGGCCATAAATTCTCACGAGGACTGACCGGGAAGGACAACAGTCGGGTTGGGAGCGAGGAAAGACAATTGACCAGGAGCAAACAATACACTCGATATCCAGCTTCACGGTTAAAAAGTAGTGTGACGGAAGCGTCATAAAAACAATTGAAAAGTAACGCAATTGAGCCCAAGTGATACATTCACAACAGATCTGAACTAACGTCAACAATACAAAGTGGAGGCCTAGAAAATATGACCAAGCTCGTACAATAGTAGAAAGTTTAACCCAAGCCCGCACAAACAGGGGAAGAATCGAATTCAGTGCAAGGAATCACCACGAACCAGCCAATGAGGAAAAGCGTCATGTAAATTATCCCTGTAGGATTGGTTAAAGGCAAGAGAAACCAAAATGAAGAATATACTGGAGGGAGAAACCGAGTTGATAAATTTAGCCGCGCAGGACATGGAAAGGCACTCTTTAATCCTTAGTGGTATCGTAATTGCAGTTGTAGCCTTATCGACACCAGAATTCTTAGTAATATCGGAATCGGTAAGTGTCAACAACTGGAAGAACGACTTTTCCTAAATAAAGCTCAGGATGTGGGTGAATACGGTGACGACAAAAGTGGACAACGGAGGTCTTTGCGGCAGAAAATCGAAAGCCATGTTGTAAGGTCCACTTCTCCACCCTCCTAATTGCTTGAAGTAATTGTCGCTCAGCGACTGCCATACTGCACGACCTATAGTGCAGAGCAAAATCATCCACATATAGCGACGGTATTACTGCTGGACCAGCAGCAGCAACAATACCGTTTATAGCAATCGCGAACAGAGTGACACTAAGGACCGATCCCTGTGGGACTCCATTTTCTTGAACGTGATATTGCAAATATGTCCTCCCTACTCGGACACGGAATAGACGGAGGGACAAAAAATTCTCAATAATTACAGGCAAGTTACCTCGGTATCTCCACTGATGCAGGACTGAAAGGATACCATATCGCCATGTGGTGTCGTAAGCCTTCTCTAAGTCAAAGAAAACAGCTACCAAGTGCTGTTTACGGAGAAACGCATCCTGGATAGAGCTCTCCAGGCGGACCAAGTGGTCAGTGGTGGATCGAGCGGCTCGAAAACCACACTGGTATACTGACAAGAGTCCTTGTTTCTCCAGACACCACACGAGTCGGCGATTTACCATCCTCTCAAATAGTTTACACAGGCAGTTGGTAAGACAAATCGGCCTGTAACATCCTGCATACTTAGGATCATTATCAGGCTTGAGGACAGGAATGACTATGCCCTCTCGCCACTGAGACGGAAAATCACCCTACATCCAGATACGGTTGAAGACACGAAGGAGATAGAGTAGACTATCATCACTAAGGTGTTTCAACATCTGGTTATGGATGTTGTCCGGTCCAGGAGACGTGTCCTTACAAAGCGCTAGGGCGCTGCGGAGTTCCCACTCCGTAAAGGGCATGTTGTAGTCCTCTGAAGCTTGAGAGGCAAAACTAAGGTGATGACGTTCTGCCTCCCGCTTCACAGCGAGGAAATCAGGATGGTAATTCCCGGAGCCAGATACATCCGCGAAATGACTAGCTAGATGGTCAGCAATCAGGAGGGGTTCAGTGACAATATTGCCTGCAATGGAAATTTCCGGTACAGAAGATGATCCTTGGATACCCGAAATACGTCGAAGCTTAGTCCACACTTGAGATGATGGAGTATGTGACGTCATAGACGACACATATCTCCCCCATGAAGCCTTCTTACTTTGACGAATAAGAACTCGCGCCTTAGCGCGGAGTTTCTTGAATGTTACCAAGTTGGCCGCAATAGGCTGTCTACGGTAACGTTTGTGAGCGCGACGACGTTCTTTTATAGCTGCTGCTATTTCGTTCCACCAAGGAACGAGTTTTCGGCGAGGAGTCCCCGAGTAAAACGGAATGGACTCCTCAGCAGCAGCAAGAATAACACGGGTGATGTAAGTTTTTCCTCGCCGACGGTCCGCCTGATATCATCGTTTAAGGCAGCTAACGATGAGTACTTTGGCCAATCGCAATGTTTCAAAATCCATCGAGTGGGAGCCTCGACGGATTTCTGGTTCATCAAAGTAAGAATGATGGGAAAATGGTCACTGTCACAGAGATCATCGTGTGTATGCCACCGAAACAGTGGAACCAACGTTCGGCTGCATAGACTTACGTCTATGCGAGAATATGTGCCGTAACGCACACTAAAGTGAGTTGGTTCCCCCGTGTTCAAAATACATAAATCCAGCTCTGTTACTAATGTTTCCAGCTCTCTCCCCCTGGGGCAAGGCGTCTCAGAGCCCCATATGAGTTGATGGGCGTTAAAATCGGCCAACAAGAGGAAGGGAGGTGGAAGCTGACTATAAGATAAGTGACATCATTGATGTTAAGAGCGTGACCTGGTGGAAAATAAACATTACACACTGTTGTTATGACAGGCAGCGGACCGCGAACAGCTACAGCCTCGAGGGGAGTTCTTAACGGAACCTCTTCGCTGTAGGTATCAGAACGTACAAAAATGCCAACACCACCGGACGCCCGGTGAGCATAGTACCGTTCTGTCGAGTATAGTCTGAAATTTCTCAAGACCGTATGATGACCAGGTCTGAAGTTGGTCTCCTGAATACAGACTATACTCGCTGCGTACTCACTAATGAGCTGACGTAACTCAGCAAGATAACTGTCATAACCGTTACAATTCCACTGTAACAGTGCCATAGTGTGGACTATAAAAGGAGTGTTAGGGTATGAGCGACAAAATGCTCGTAAGCCTGAACACTATCTAGTTCTACATCCGTAGATGTAGAGGACAGCGCGACATCCATCGCGTCATCAAAAGATGACAGGGGTGCCGCCCAGAACTTCGACGCTTTTCGGGCGCGATGGGGTCCCCTACGAGGAGAGCGCGCAGGTTTGGGAGCAAGAGTACCTCCTGGCGCAGACTCTTACCCCCCAGATGGGGGCATGACTTCTCCTTCGCAGGGGAAGTCCGAGAGCGCTCAGCACGGACGCCCTTCTTCCCCTTCTTTTTTTCTAGTTTAGACGGGCTGGGAGATGGTTTCCCAACCCTGGTCGACGATGCCGCCTCCGCCGGCTGGGGCACGACTTTCGTCGACCTCCTAGGGGGGGGGGAGACTTAGTCTTCTCCCTTTGCTGTGCCGGCTGGGAACTACCAGCCTGCACAGACTTCTGGTTGGTCGAAGGTGGGGTGGTCCTCCCCTTCGAGCTTTGACTATTTGCGACGTTGCTGGGAGCAGCAACAGTCGCCTTGGGCGCAGCGGTCTGGACAGGTGTCGAGGTTGAAAATGACGAACCTGTAAGACTCTGAGCTATCAAGCTATAGACGAGTGTACGGGCAGGTGTATTCGCAGAATTAAACTTACGGCGCGTTTCAAGGTAGGAAAGACCATCCAGGGTCTTGATCTCCTGGATCTTCTTCTCACTCAGGCATGTCGGACTTTTTCCGATCCCGAGGAGAATGAAAACCGGAGCACTTAGTGCACTTGTATGGAGTTGTGCACTTCTCCGCGCCGTGAGCTACTCGTCCACATGTACCACATACAGCCTGATTCGAACAGCGAGATACCATATGTCCGAATCGCTGGCATTGATAGCATCGCATAGGAGGCGGGATGTACGGCCTCACATCGCAACGATAAGTTGTTACCTTGACTTTCTCTGGTAACAATGACAACTTGAAGGAGACAATGAAGGCACCAGTGGCAACGTCTTCACCGTTGACCTTGCGCGTAATGCGCCAGACGTGTATAACGCAACGGTTCTTCATGTCTTCCATCAACTCGTCGTCAGTGTTCAAAATAAGGTCGCGGTGAAAGATGACTCCGCGAACCAGGTCCAAGGACTTATGCTCCTCCACTTCGACGGGGATTTCGCCAAAGTGCTCGCACTTAAGCAACTGATCAGCTTGCAGTGCTGTACGAGTCTGTAGAAGGAAACTACCGTTGCGCATTTTCTTAAGTTCCTCCAGTTCGCCATAGACGCCTTCGATGTGCCTACTAAACAGAATGGACTTCACCAGCTTAACATCGTGCCCATCGGTTCCTATAGCGACCAGAAACCTAGGGAAGCTGGATCCCATTCCTTCACGCTGCGCATGTTCTCAGGGAGTGGAACCTCTCAGGGAAGCAAAAGTTAAATACATAGGTGGGGGACCACCTTGAGAGAGCCGACTTCGTTTGGAAGCCATGCCCGATAGCATCCTCCCCGAATGCCACCCACTCCGATCAGGGGTCTCTGTAGCCGAACCAAGCAGCCAAGGCAATACCCACCTGGTCATAGCAGGTACTGCCCGGGGTCCGATGTTTGACGATGCCTAATACGGGATGACTGAGGCAATGAGCACTAAGACTCCCTTCCTCCAGTCACCCGCAATAGCATGTACCCCATAGCGTGTACAGAGCACTAAATATAGAGAAAAAATTAAAAATAATTAATAATAATATGTCCTTCTGGCATTCGGCTGTGCGGGGAATTGTGTTGTCTGGCGGATACTACTGCCAAGGTACATGGCGCTCCCACCACGCAATGGTCCTGGGTGGAAATTTGCGGGCTTTTGGGCGTAATCGCACTCGTAAGAGGCCCATCTCCAGGCAGCACGCACATCAAAATTTGGAATTGTCTACATCTGGCCCTCGGAAAAATAATAGAAAATAAAGAGGGGACCATGGCCACATGACCCTTTAAGTCGCCTTCTACGACAGGCAGGGATTACCTGTGAATGCACTCGACCCCTCCCATCCACAGGAGGTCCAACACATTATACCAAACCGCAATCCATGTCCGCGCCTAGGTCGCCCCTTTTAGTCGACTCATACGACAGGCAGGGGGGCACCGCGGGTGTATTCTACATGTGCGTCTCCCAACCGCAGGGGGTAGTGTGTTTGGTCCGCGAGAGGTATTTTATTTCCCTCAAGTCCCCCTATCCGCCACCTGGGACGCGCCACGTGGGAGTATCACCTCTCCCCCTGCTACGCCTTCGTAGCAGGTTCGTTGTCCAAACATTATGGTAGTATTCACAAGTATTGTACGTCGTGCAGGTAACGCAGACCTCTTGTGTTTCTCACAGAATGTCGCCACTCATAGGCAACGGAAACCCATACTGTTCCCCACCTAGGTGTACTAATCACGGACGCCGGTATTCCCGTGGTGTTCCTCACATAGTGGGTACTAAACATAGGCAACGAAGACCCACGGTGTCGTTCATAATGTATTAGTAACCAGAGTCAACGCCCAGACCCGTGGTGTGTCTAACATATTGGTACTAATGAGAGGCAATGCCCAAACCCGTGGTGTTCCGCATTTAGTGGTACTAATCACAGGTCCTGGAAACCCACAGTGAACCCCACTGGACTGCTACGAATCACAAAACTATTGAGTACCTAACAGAGTGGTACTACTCGCAAATAAAGGGGACCCACGGTGTTCCCCGCGTGATGGCACTAACCACAAGTAGTTTCATGGTTCTGGTTCAATCATCCCTCGGTCGCCCGTTTTAGTAGCCTCTCACGACAGGTAGGGGACACCGTGGGTGTATTTTCCTTCTGCTTCCCCCACCCACAGGTGATAGAGAGAGAGAAAAAAGAAAAAAGAAGGGATCCGTCACTTCGAAAAATGAACGGACAAAGAAAGGCATAGGCCACGAAGGGCGTGAAAATGAAAGACTCCCTAGGCCTCGAATGCTCTAATACCGTCGGGGTCGGAAAAGAACAAGAGATG